>NC_068985.1:120167755-120172119 GCF_001194135.2 Octopus bimaculoides
TATATATACGTATGTATATATATTATATGTATATATATTATATATATATACATATATATATATATATATATTATATATTATATATTATATATATATATATATATATATATTATATATTATATATTATATATATATATATATATATATATATATATACATACATATGTATGTATGTATACATATACGTATGTATATCTACTTGCATGCATACATGCATACATACATACATATATACATGCATACACACATACATACATACATATATACACACATACTTACATATATACATACATACAGACAGACATACAGACATACACACATACATACGTACAGACAGACAGACAGACCCCAGTGAAAAAACCTCAATATAATGTAAGCGCAACAGACCTGATATAATGATTGGAGATAGAGAAGAGAAACTGAGGAATTTAACTTCCCAGTGGAGGTTAATATAAAGCTGAAAATCAGCGAAAATAAGAATCCATACACTGAACTATTAAGAAATGTGCAGTTACTCGATCCATATTACAAATTCAGGGTCCTGGGATATGTAACACACTGCCTAAATATTAATCTCGAGAAATTAGGCTTCTCAAATCCAGAAAGTAGAAAGCCGATTCGAAGACTACAGATCCGATCCATTACCGGAACTGTAGAAATCTGTAAACCTTTCCAGAAGTTTATCATTTAAATATATATATGAGCATGTCTAATTATGCAAATATATGCATGAGAATATATTCATAAAACAAAACATAAAAATCTGCACATGTGCATACATACATATATACAAACAAACAAACATAAATAAACTGTTGTTGATGTTGAAATTACAATGAAGGAGCCTTGAATCTAGGTTGGAAACCGGTTTTTTCTCTATTGGCAAGAAAACTTGAACTAAAACTGAATAATATCATACATCCATATGTGTGTATACATGCATACGTGCGTTATGCATGACGTATGTAGGCGTATGCATATCAAAGAATGTCATAACTGTAAAGTCTTAATTTAAACAACTATATTTTCTATATTCTACTCGTAAATATTCATGGGGAAACAATGATATTCCTATCAATGACGAATATGTATAATTTTGAATACGGATAGATGTATAATAGCGTGGGTACAAATTCATGCATATAATTCTACACGTAAATAAAATGCATAAGCCCAAACATACAAACACACACATACACACACGCATATACACACACGCACATACACACACAAACACACACAAACACACACTAAGAGTGAAACACACCATATATATATATATATATATATATATATATATATATATACGTACATGCATGCGTACATACATACATACATATATACATGCATGGATACATACATACATACATACATACATACATACATTAAAGACAATATTCTAGTATATACATCGAAGTGCTCAAGAGATTTAAACTTGAGCAGGTGGAGGAGTAAATGTAAGGACAAGCAATTTAGGCAAGTAGATATACCAAAAATATTAGATACATTTAATACAAACAATGTACATATGTTTCCACATTAAAACGTCCGACTTACACAGAATAGAGATGATGTCAGGAATTAAAGGATTTTGAGTCAGATTTTTGGGAATCCAACAGCTTTTCCTGTGGGCGGGGGTGGTCTAAATTAATAATTATATATATATATGTATGTATATATGTAGACGCACAATCCGGACAGACACTGCTAGCCGAAGTCAAAGCACACATCCCACAATAACATCAACATCAACAACACCAAATATTAAACTGAATGTTAAAACACGCATAACACGGAATCCCAGAATCTGCCGGTATTCCCATCGCGAGAAACTGTCTGTTGCTTTGTCCCTTCACTCATCTTCCAGGGACCCGAGGCACTAACAAGACATGGAGCCCCAAGCCAACACACAAATCACAGTAAAAACACTCTCTGCCGCAGTAATGCTGGTCCAGTCTTTTCACGGAGAAACAACAGCAACAAAACTACAACAAAAGCGAAAACTACAACCCTAACCAACAGTGCAACCACACCGCCAGTCAAAAACTGCTCCCTAATCAGGAAAATTCTTTTTTAGCCTGACAAAAGAGACACAAAAGAAACATTTTAGTGATTTAATACCATCCTGTGCTATTACTCCAGTGCACTAACTCCCCACATTGCTGTCACTAACACACAATCAGAAAAAAGCCCCCTGCAACAGTCAAAACCTGCCAATACACTAGCCACCACATTTCTACTCAATGCACAAGGTGTCAGTCCCTCCATCAATGCACAAAATTGGAAGATCCAATTCATTGAGGATTTGGTTGATAACGATACACACCACATCCTTTTCTTCATTGTTACCGTGACCCATCTTGACAACTTCCATTTGGAAGCCGAAGTGTTAGTGAGGAATTTCACAACCATCAGCGCGGATCGAAACGACAGAAAGAAGGGTGAAACTGCCATTTTCCTGCTTGATTCCTTTTCGGCAGATGTAAATATGACATTTTCCAATAGCTACTGTGAATCGGTCACCGTGCACAACAAAACCAATGACCTAATAGTAGTTGGGCTGTATAGGCCACCTCAAACGCCCGTACTGCGCCTTAATGAATGCCTCAACAGCATTAAGTGTCTTATTCAACAGTGCCCTTCTAATAATATAATGTTGATTGGTCTACAAACAGTTTAAAATCTGGCACTCCCACCTCAACTGCTGACAAAGAAGCAGTAGAGTCACTTTTCAACTTTATGAATGAGTCCTTCTTGTTCCAACTTGTCCTAACACGCAAAAGATATAACATTTTAAACATTGTGTTTAGTAACCACACTAACATACATAATATTATAGTGTGATAAACCCTTCTTTCGGACCATGACATGGTTCTCTGTAACTTGAGATTCCACCAGCAGAAAGCTAACCCTAGTGATTCCTCTCCAGCCCACCCATTTGATACCATGGATCTCTATGATGCCGACTGGGACTCAGTCATAAACAAGCTATCACATGTTGACTGGTCTTTCACACATGCACACACCTCCTCCAGTACCAAGATATCTTGGCAGATCTTTGTAGACACTGTCACAAACTAAACACACGTCACAAACTAAGGGAGTCACTTCAGCTGACTGAAGACTCAAATGTCGATAATTTTCTTGGTTTGCAAAAGCTTTTGGCCATCTTTGATACTGTCATGAAAAAACACCTTTGCAATGTAGAGAGTCACTCTGAATCGGCATCTTACCTTTCCCCCAATGTTCAGAATGAATTTATTTACCTCATGGCATCAGGCGTTCGTCAGAATCTGCTAAAGGTCATTCGCAGGGCCAAGTATTATGGTCTCATGTTCGACACAACCTCTGATAGAGCACATCGTGAGCAGATTTCGCAAGTAGTAAGGTATGTTGATGTTGACTTCGAAAGAAAGCGCATTCTTGTGAGAGAAACCTTCCTCGGGTATTCAGGTGGGCAAAAAGGATGCAGAGAGTTTAGTTGATGTAGTTTTGAAACAGTTTGCCGATGACGAAATGGCATTGGAAGATTGTAGGTCCCAGTGCTATGATAATGCAACTGTGATGGCTGGGCACAGAAGAGGGGTCCAGCAGAGAATCAACGAAAAGAACAAATTAGCCCAATTCGTAAATTGTGACAACCATTCTTTAAACTTAGTCGGCCTACACGCAGCTAAACACGAGTTGGTAATGTCTGCATTTTTTAGCGCAATCGAAACACTCTACATATTCTTTTCTCGTTCGACACACCGCTGGGAAAAACTGAAGGCCAAAAAGAGTAATACAGTTAGATAGAGCGGAAAACGGGCTTTAAAATGCTATATGAAGTTGAGGTAATTTAACGAAACTTAATTTGAAAATACATCATTTAAAACCAAAATAAAAAATTCCGCCAGAACTTTCTTGACAACCTCATATCAGCACTTAATTACCAGCATGGCTAAAAATGATTGGTGCAAGTGTGAAGGTTGAACACCTACAAAAATCAACATGAATTTTTCGCACGCTTCTTGAAACATGAGCAGTAAATATGTGTCAACGTAGTCTGCAGGCTGTGGACAGTTGACGTTTTCCATCATACCCAGCAAAATAAGCTGAGTTTTAATCACATAATATTATCGACGACAAGAACAACAACAACAACAACAACAACAACAACAATAATAATAATAATAATAATAATAATAATAATAATGATACCTCCACTACCCGCACAGCGATCGTAAACACACGTGTTACATCAAAATCAGACCATCTTCGAACCCCAAAACACCATGTACAAAAAAATTACAAACATATTAAATAACACCGGTATTATTTCACCCAAAAATAACAACCGAGAAGTACGTACTGTAAGCTTGTTA
>NC_068985.1:120176470-120177005 GCF_001194135.2 Octopus bimaculoides
AAGAAGAAGAAGAAGAAGAAGAAGAAGAAGAAGAAGAAGAAGAAGAAGAAGAAGAAGAAACAGAAGAGGACTGAGAAGAAGAGCGAGTAATGTAACATTAACGAAACTAAAATCTAGATTCAAGATCAGAGAAGCTTTTAAGTTACTTTTTGTTACGTTCCAGTGCATCTAAGTGATCTTGTATATTTGATTCCCAAGACTCTGATCTATTTTAATCCGATATATTTAAATATATTTAAAAGCTGACTTTCTGTGTAGAAAGCTTTTTTTTTTTAATGAAAATATGTTGTTCCCATCATAGTTTTAGTTGCAATGGCTGAAACCAACATAACTAAATTTTCATATATCAAAGCATTAATTGACTTTGTCTTCTATGAGACTACTCTCTTTTACTCTTTTACTTGTTTCAGTCATTTGATTGTGGCCATACTGGAGCACCACCTTTAGTCGAGCAAATCGACCCCAGGACTTATTCTTTGTAAGCCTAGTACTTACTCTATCGGCCTCTTTTGCCGAACCGCTAAGTTACGGGGAC
>NC_068985.1:120177257-120178688 GCF_001194135.2 Octopus bimaculoides
ATAGCAATGTTAATTCTCTAAATGAAGTATTAACAGTAACTGCACGATAAAGTGAAGTATATTGCCACTTAAGTGTGGCTGACCCCTAGGGGTGGATGTTACTCTTGCTTTTAGCCCCAGGAGGACATCTCCTCCAGCTGGCTTATCGACACACTACTGTGTCCTGTTTGCCATATATATATGTATATATATACACATACATATATACGACGAGCTTCTTTCAGTTTCCGTCTACCAAATACACTCACAAGGCTTTGGTCGAGCCGAGGCTATAATAGAAAACACTTGAACCCGGTACCATGTGGTTCGTAAGCAAGCTACTTACTTCACAGCCACTCCTACTCTATGTATAAACAATGTGAATATATATACGTAAAGCCGCGAATCCCAGTCGAGGTTTCGATTTCAACTCTATGATTGAGATCTCAGAAAGCGTGTTATGTTTTTGCGTAAGGCAATTTCCTACACGCCAACGAAAACAGAGTATCAAGACTGGCAGGTCGCATGGCCAACGTTAAGTGAGGTCACCAGCGTTAAGGACCTGTGGTACAGTCAAAAACTGTTTGTTAAATAAAATCTATATAATAATCGGCTTGTTCGTTCGCCCGTTATACTTTAGTTCTATAGAGAGTTGGAGGTGGAGTGAGTGAGAGTTAGAATGAAAGTGAGAGAGAGGGGGAAGTCTGAGTAGCGAAGAAAGCAGTGAGGAAGAGGTAGAGAAAGATGTAGAATAATGCGATGTGCTTCAAATTTGTTGAAGTAGTTGACAGAAAGAGAGAAATATAAAGTGCTTAGTCTTAGAGGGAATGTTTAAAACCATAACATATTATTGTGACTGGAAGTGAAATAACTTAACAAAATAAAAAGATAAATGCAAATCATTTCATTCTTAAATAGCTTCTCTTAATCTTTTTCATTCTGTAGAATTTCAACAGATCCCGCTAATGATATATAACACAGATATAGCCATACTTAGAAAAAGAAACGTGGCCGCGACTCAGAGAAGCATTTATATAGATTCACTCAGTGAACTCTGAATAAATTGAGGCAAGTGACGGAGCTTCTGTGTCTCCATGCGACCTGCTATAAATAAGAGCCTAACCTTCAAATCCAACCTCTTCTTCTTAACCAAGGAGTGACACACTGGATAATATAATCCTAGAATCACTTAAAAGGATTCGATGGGTATGAAAACTGCACCTTTCTGTCGACCCTATGAAGAAGAATAGGATCATCATACCAGTATGATCTCTGGGTGGAGTGTATGTACATGCATGAGGCCTTTGTCCTGCAGTGGACCAAGCCGAGGCAATTCAATCCAACCCAAATACCTTATAATATATTTGCCGTGCATGTCTAGTTGAGTTTTGTTGTTTTTTCCCGTGTTTTATTTTTGACTTGCCTTATATATATAATATATATATATATATA
>NC_068985.1:120179316-120181617 GCF_001194135.2 Octopus bimaculoides
ATAACGATGACCACTAAAGTGGACATTTAACGTGCTAGAAGATCCCATGTTGTGTCTAGTAAGACCTAATAGTTCTCAAAAGAAATTCAGCGAGAGAACTATTAGGTCTTAGTAAACACAACATGTGATCTTCTTCTAGCACATTAAATGTCCACTTTAGTGGTCATCGTTATATATAAACATATACTTTAATCCTCTAAGATCTCAGATATTTTTTCTAAATCTCTCTGATTCTTTCAATGTGCTAGCTTCCTGGTAATAAATCGATATTAATTAATATCTGATTTTTTACCCTATGTTTTAATTATATATATATTGTATCAGTTAGAGGAGTATAAAACCTCTAAGGGATAATTAAATCCAAAGGCGCTCCTGGTGATTACCTGAGTAGGTACACCCTTTTGTAAAGTTGTACGGTAGCAGGTAGTTCGGTGGGTAAACCGTAGTTTAGGTTATATACAAGAAGAAAATCGATGTAAATAACAAGGAGAAGCTCGTCGTTTTCGCTTCAATTTAATTAATTAACAAAGAAGAAGGTAGAATTTACGATAGTTTCCCTTTACTAGTTATAGTAAATATCTTCAGAATGCGAACCACTGATTAAAACAATTTAATACACACGTGCGTAAAAAATGTGCTTAGTCAAACTCGGGATTCCACACCAAAATAATATACATCCCGCTTTAATTACCCAACGGTACCATAAACTACCCAATCTACTACAATGAAATCCATTCCCCAGCCGAATAATCAACGTAAGAACATGATATAATGTAAGACGAACAAATTTTGATGTTATTACCATTATCGATGTATCAATTTATTTTTGGCATTCTGAAGATATTTACTATAACTAGTAAATGGAAACGACCGTAAGTGCTATCTTCTTTGTTATTTAATTAAATTAAAGGCATAACTACGAGAACGACGAGTTTCTCCTTGTTATTTACATGCATTTTCTTCTCGTATACATATATATATATATATATATATATATATATATATATATATATATATATATATATATATACTATATACTTACATATATATACATATATATAACATATATATATATAACATATCTTAAATATGTATACGTGTGTATATATATATATATACGCATATGTGTGTGTGTGTGTGTGTGTGTGTGTGTGATATCGATAAGATTTCCAGTCCAAACAGGTAGATTGGTTTAGTGTCAGACGCCTTACAGTATTTTGGTGTTTGCTCCGCTTCTTTACGTTTGTAGACAGCAACGTCTACGCCAAAACGGGTGCGAGGAATATCAGAAAATTGGTGGCGGTCTTTGCCGCAGATAACATGCATGCAAGGGCAACTGCCTGTTATCATAGGAAAATATCTTTTTCAGGTTTATACATATATGTGCCGATGCATGTTCAACTTTGTCCGAAGGACTAAGTATGAATGAAAGCTAAAATAGTCACGATTGGATTGTCTTTGATCATAGATCTTTTGCTACATAAGTGCATCCCTGGGACTAAACAACATCAAAAAGTTAACTTTCTTCTGTGTCTATTTTGAGTATAATTTCCAAACCAGCCAATATTAATATTAGTCAATATTAACTTTTGCAGTCTGGTACGTCGCTTCCCTTATAAATTAATTATTGGCTTTGTGTCAAATATTAAAGTGTTATTCACGCAGTTGAAAACACTTCACTGCATTTACGTTACTAATTTCTTTGACAAAGGCATGAAAGACACAACTTTTGATTTCTCTCTCCCATAAATATATATATTTAAATCCCAAATGAAAAGAATCCAATAACATTATTGTGATTCAGAAACTAAGATCTTATGGCATACTTCTTTTCTGTGTAACTCCATATTAAAAGAATATGAAAAGATATTGTTCTCATGTAAATCAATGGTATTTCAAAGGTATCGATCGTTCATCAAGATATATTGATGTTTACTTATCATTTCCGACAGATGATTAACATTCTTTTCAGTCTCAAAACAGGTATATATTTTCACGTTACATGTAATCATGATACTTGTTGTAAAAGCAATATTTCTAGTAATATGTCACATACACTTGCTCATATGTATATATGCAAACATAAATACACACATATTATATATATGTGTATGTGTGTGTGCGCGCATCTGTGTGCGCGTGTGTGTGTACGTGTGTGTGTACGTGTGTGTATGTGTGTGTGTAAGTATTATATACATATATATATACGTGTGTGTGTGTGTGTGTGTATATATATATAATGTATATATATATATATCAATTTCTGTTATATATATATACATACATACATATATATATATA
>NC_068985.1:120181627-120182437 GCF_001194135.2 Octopus bimaculoides
ATATATGTGTGTGTGTGTGTGTGTGTGTGTGTGTGTGTGTGTGTGTGTGTCTGTGTGTATGTATATAATACATAAATGCATAGATATGTATGTTGTATGTATGTGTGTGTGTATGTATGTATATATGTATATAAATATATGATATTTTGGAATGGATGTACATACGCTAATATTAATATATATATATACATACACGCGTAAGTATCTCATTTGTATATATGAGAGGAACCTCTCTTCTTCCAGGAATATTTTATTGATAATATGACTGCCTTCTAGTCTGAGTTTTACTATCTTTTTTTAACATTTTCGAATGCGCGTATGAAAGTTATATATTTGTAGTGGTAGGGTTGGCAGTAAAATTCCTAATTTTATCATTAACATTTTGACATTGTTATAGTCTAATTCTTGGAATGAATGACAGTTGGCCTGTTTCACTACCGGTTTATAGAAAGTAAGGGCGAAGTGATCGAGTTAGACATTCAGAACCATTAAGTCTGTCGTTGTTGGATGTTAGTTGTGATAGTTATTTGTTGTCAGTGTCTAGATTTTCGTATTTTACTTTGTTATTAATAATCCTTGCTTTCATCATTGAGTTTATTTTCCTTGTAGAATTCTCAAGTACAGATGTATTGTCCTTTAATGTTTTTCTATCGCGTTTTGACTTATGTAATTTAAAGTATTGTAACTGTTTCTTGTTATAAGTGTAAAGGAGAGAGAGAGAGAGAGTTTCATAAAGGTGGCTTCATGAATAGGGCTTACAACTTCAATATTAAAATATATATATGTATATATATATATATATATATATAT
>NC_068985.1:120182455-120186904 GCF_001194135.2 Octopus bimaculoides
AGTTCACGGGCCACCAGTACTACCTTTGTGGACCTCAGGTTGGGAACCACAGTATCATGCATGTCATCATGAATGTCCTTCGTGGCTAACCCTTTTTTTTCAGCAGCTACTTGATAACTCCACGATGCTAAATTTTGTCCATTTACAAGAGATGCCGCTACTAGTTACATTTGGAGTTTTCTTTAGACAGTGAGATGTGAGTTTACCTGGAAAGAAACAATGCAGTTATAAGCAAGAGGAGTTGAAATTAATGAATGCAAGATTTCAAAATTCTAGCAGCAATCCTTTATAGTTAGCCTCCGAACATTTCAGCTCACCCTCGTACGTACATACATACGCACTGTGCAGTGGTGTTAACGTTATTGTAGTTGTTTAGTTTTAGGTTATTCGCGATCGTGTGACACCTATTGTCAAATGTATGACAAGCATGAGCCTTTAGCAATCAGGTCTTTGCAGAAATCCATAGGAATACATTAGCTAAAATAACCTTCTCTTATTAAAGTCTGTGGGACGAAATGTGAATGAGATGAGGCCGTTAATTGTATTAAATCGAATGGCAACGTAGCCGTTTCCTTGTTCGCTCAAAGTGACGAATAATTCTTCCAGAAGAATGAATATTGAATTTTATGTTATTATTGCTGTTATTTTATTTTTTCATATTAGTCAAATTTCATGGCTTTTACTGAAGTACATTTAAACTCTAATTATTTTCAGTTAATATAAATCAAAGATTATATTAGCCTTCGCTAAAAATTCAGTTTAATTACCTCAAAATAATTTAGCGATGTTTAAATAGGTGGATAAAGAAGCGTTTATAAAACAAAATGATGAAGAAAGCACACTGCCCTAAAACCAATTTGTTTAATTGGCACAAAACTGCAGTTTTATAAAGACGAGTTACATTCGTGTAAATTTTACCGTTGTATATTACTGGTTATTATTGTATTGATTCTAGAGAGAAGAAATGCAAATATCAATATCGGTGGACCTTGAGCTAGGAATGTAATGTGACATAACTAAATACTAGTAACCACTGTAGATATCACTCATCTTAGTTGTGCTTGACCACGGCTGGTCAAAGCCTAGTGACAACAGCGACGGCAAATACAACCACTAATCTTCATTCAATCATGATAAATTGATTTCTTTTGATGAGACTTAAACCATTGATTTGCAAGTGAAAGACAGAAAAAATGTGTTTAATAGAAACTAGAATACTAGCCACGTGGAATCCCGATAATCTTGATTCCTTAAATCACTATATTGCTAAGTGTTTGTAGCATTTGATACAACCTGAGTATTTTAGTATATTAAATACATAATTTAATTACAATCCAATGAGGGGGAAACACATCTTGAGCTAGTTTAATTTAAATATATATTGTAGAATAAAGATACTAAAGTTTTTATAGAATTACTTTATATTCTACTATCTATAAATTTTTGTTTGTCGAGACGTGTGATTTAGTGTTACAATTTTAGTATCCTTAACTATGGTAAGAATTCGAACACACGAACGGAAACTTTAATATGAGTAACTTGAATGCTCAGTTCGAATGTTACGTTTAAAGCTACCTTCACTAGGGAATAAAATCGAAAAAATTATTCAACCCTTTTAACACAATGAAGCATGTTAGTGTTACACTTTACCAATTGCCTGTACCAAGCATTTTCGTAAGCCTGTCGTAAACATCCATGTTTGTTTTCATACGTTTTGTTATTCCTGCTTCATACATAATCGATAATATAAAGCTTTGCTTTCTTAAGCCCCAAGTTACGCTGGTGGTCGGAAAAAGTTGAAATTTTATCATATATAATGCATGGAAGCCAGAAAAATATGTCATGTTTAGCATATGTGATACACAAGCCAGATAAGAGGTTAAACACCAATAAATATACAATAAATTAAAATCATTTCTGAAACGTTTAAAATAATAGAAAACATTGTGAAACATCTTTGGATTTATAAACGTCATATTAGAAACGATATAAACTTGTATCAGCGATACAAAATTGTATATACTAAACTGACGAGAACAGTTGGATCACACATTGTTATAATTCAAAGTGGCCGTGCTAACCCTTATACTGAATCACTCCAGGAAACCCCCACACAAATTACAATCTCTAAAATTTTAGCGTGCCTGCTTCTTTGTTTGGTTCTCTTTCCGCTGTCAAACGAGGTTTTCCGATATATCGTAGCACTTAATTGCAGCCTGTTTTAAGATAATTTCATCTGACTGTTTCCTTTAATTCATGTCTTTACTATATTTTTATACCAGAAATTCAAAATGTTTTCAATATTTCAAAAACAAAAACAAGAAAATAAGAAAATACTGATATCACTTCGAAATAATGAAGTAAAATTGTTAAAAGTTTCTTTTCCGATACTTTATAAACAAGATTCAAGAGAGAAAAGGCTAGGCATTTTATAAATTTGAAAATAGAAGGGCATTTATATAATTTTAAAATGCACATGCTCCTGCCCACCGGTATAATGATTATAGTATAACAATTATAAATCGTATGGTAGGATTACAAAACTTATAATTATGAAAGATCTATCGTTGTATTACGAAACTCAGTAGCTACTTGCACTTTTATTCAGTAGGTATCCATATCAGTGACGTCAATGTCCTTGGTTTGCCTTGTAATACGGTCGACTATGGATCAGTTCAATTGAGGTTAACATGAGGTTAAATATGACAATAACAACTACTACTACTACTACTACTACTACTACTACTAAAAGCCATACTAGCCAACGAAGTTTGTCTGTAAGGTGTCCCTCAAGTGCCTTGAAATAGCTAGCAAATTCCATCAAATCACTACTTATTCTCTCCAATAATATAAGGGTTCTTTGTAATACGAAATATATAAAGCAATGGACAGAGTTGAGATGTTTTTGTTCATGAGTCAGTTTAACCAGGCGTGACCTGTGAATCAAAATCACAGTAAAAACAAAAATAAATATCAGTTGCTAAGAGAGATGATTTGACTATAATTATACAGTCGGTATGTGTGTGTGTATGTGGGGGGGGGGTAACATAATGTGAACTAGCAATCCTATCGTTCGCATCAAATGAAATACTGATTCTGTCGGTACATCAAATGAGATAGTGATTCTGTTAGCTGTCAATTTAAGAAGTTCGCTTTGCAACTGCATGAACCCGGGTTCGATTCCACTACACAGCATCTTGGATAAATGCTTTGCTAGTAGAATTTGGCAGATGGAAATTGTGCGGAAAGCCATTGTTTATGACTTAATCGAAAAAGTATGCAATTTATGAAATGATTAGAAGTTTCTATTGCTTTAAATTACATGCATTTCTATACTCATTCATAAATCACAATTTATAGGATAGTTGTCGTAAACGTAAAATAAACGTGGGTGATAAAGTTTACATTAGTTATCAACATTTTGGCTGTGGATTGATATGTTTTTAGAATTATCAGGTTTGAGTTATTTCAGAAGGGTCAGAAATCAATGTAAATCTATGCTTTCGGAGTGGAAGGATCACAATGAGATGTGGAGCGCAAAATCGTGCTGCGATATATTCGTACAACAATTAGCCATTGAAATAAAATAATTTAGAATTGGAGAAAACTAAGTCACACACTGGCATACAAACAAGTGTACATATAAATGAGTGTGTGTGTGTGTGTGTGTGTGTGTACAAAGGAATCTCCCGTCGAAGACGACGTAGACAGTGTTTCACGAACGACCAGTACAAATGATTCGCTTATAATGATAGAATGTACGTGATGTACATTAGTGTACCCACTCCATCAAATCGACATTGCCCGTACTAGTGCATAAGTTTGCCACGCGGCAGATGTCGAAATGATTGTAGAGGAACGAGAAATGAAGTGTTTTTTTGAAGAAGACTTCATGCCACTCTACCCGGGAATCGAAACCACGATCTAGCAATTGTGAGTGCAACTGGCTGAACACAAGGCCATGCGAGTAAACGCGTTAAGGAATTCATCAATAATACAAGAAATAAAATATTCACGCTTTTCTCAAAGTATGCAGCCGGTTTTATTGGTTTCCTGTATTTAACATATGTTTGAGAGAAGGGAGAATAAATTGAAGTAAATTAAATGTCTTTCATGATATCCGTTCCTGTCGTTCTCCCGGCTTTTTGACTACAGGGTTGTATAAGTAGCAGTATCAGTTTCAGTAGAGGCAATTTTGTTCCTAACTCGCAATCCTGGTATTAAGGAATGGCTGTTAACAATATATACATACTTGTGTAAGTGTCTATTTATATATAGATAGATTATTAAGACTGCTATTCGCAATTTAGAACCGTACACACACACACACACACACACACACACACACACATATATATATATATATATATATATATATATATGCCTGTATGCATGTATACATATATATACATACATATATATATATATATATATATATATATATATATA
>NC_068985.1:120187593-120190830 GCF_001194135.2 Octopus bimaculoides
ATATATATATATATATATATATATATATATACGCATACATACGCGTTGAAAACCAACTAATATAAAACACTACTAATGGCAGGTTAATTTTACAAATTAATATATTTTCTTGAGATCTAGGAAAATGAACAGAATTAATTTCGCGTGCTTGTGCACACACGGCACATACACACGCTCACGCACGCGCGCTCTCACATTCACATGATACTTATACAAGAAGTTTTTCTGTAACTTCGAAATTTTGTTTTTGTTCCCTCCATCAAATTGTCTGACGAATGCAACTAAGATGAAACTTCGAAGTCAATGTTATTCTTTTTTACCAAAGATGCCCTACACAATGGCATTGAGTAATATTTCTGTATTTGATTGTTCATATATTTTACTGAGCATAAAATGAACATGTATAAGCACATTCCAGTTTGATCCTGACGGACCAAATTTCCTCCTCTCTTGGATTCTCATCTCTTCTACCTTTATCTCGAGCCTTTGGTACCTCTCCGTATCCAATTTACCCTCACTTCACCAGGATTATCATTGGAACTTTACACCTTTCGGACTCCTCAATCATAGATCTTACTGTATACTGTTGTTGATTCATATATATATATATATATATACTCTTTTACCTGTTTCATTCATTTGACAGCAACCATGCTGGAGCACCACCTTTATTCGAACAAATCGACCCCAAAACTTATTCTTTGTAAGCATAGTACTTATTCCACCGGTGTCTATATATGCACATATATACATGTATTATATATATATATATATATATATATATATATATATATATATTTACAAATATCAGTGTGTACATGTGTGTGCATATATATATTATGTGGGTGTGCATATATATATGTATGTGTGTATGTGTGTGTCGCTTATAATGTATCGGCCCCAGTACTTTTCGTAAAATCTGATACTTATTCTATCGATATCTCTCGGAGAACCACTAAGTTACAGGGACGCAAACAAAACAACGTCTGTCAAATGGTGGTATATTTCAAGGTGATGTCTTACCTCCATTAATATTTGTGTTGGTGGGCAGTGACACCACTCAGTTTGATGTTGCGAAAATTTTAAATAGCTTACGATTTGGGTAAAGGATATAGCCAAAGAAATTATCTCCCTTTCATGGACGGTATAAAGCTTTATGCGAAAAATGAGAAATAGCTTGATAATCTTATACATATTTTCGCATTTTCTCAAGTGATGTAGGTATGGAATGTGGGACAGAAAAGTGCGCTATTAAGGGAATGAAACGAGGAAGATTTGAAAGACGCCAGGGAATTGAAATACAAAATGGGAAAACATGAAAGCGGTTGAGAAAGGACAGTGGTATTAAATAGTTGGAAATACTAGAAGCAGACGAAATAAAACATGAAGAGATAAAACAAATTACTAGTAGTGAGTATACAACGTGAATGAGAAAAATATTACAAAGTTGAAATCAAAAAATCTTATTGATGCATTAAATGCAAGAGCAGAATCGACACATAAAATCTTGACAGAAGCCGTTATCAATGTATGGAACCCGCCATCCGAAAGCTGATACCAACCTGCTGCACTTGAAGAGAGAGCGATATGAGAGGGATTTAATTGCTGTGGAAGAGTGTGTACAGAAAAAGTCTACTAGAAGTTTTATAGAACAACACAGAGAAATTATTAAAGGCAATTAATAAGGAACACCTGATCAAGTGTGGAATAAGGGGACAGGACAGATATGAAATGCAAAGAGAGTATGTTAAACAAATTGAAGAGAAACCTTTGCATGGTTACTTTTGGAAAGCCACTGTGGATGTATGGATGTATGTGGAACAAAGTCCTGGGCTTGGTTTAAAAAAAAGGAGAGATTAAAAAAAGAATCATGGAGCCTATTTATAGAAGTTCAAGATCAAGCGATATAAACAAACAACTTGAGAAAATATGTGATTAGGGAGGAGGTATCAGAAAAATTTAGAGTTTGTGGAATTTGAAATGAGACACTGGAACACATTGTGTCGAATGTCCAAAATTGGTATAGAGAAAATATAAGAAATGGAAGCATGATCAAGTTTTGAAAGATTTACACTGGAAGCTTTGTCAAGAATGTTGATTTGAACAAGACATAAAAATAATACAGAGATAAGGAATTATGTACGTTATCTACATTTGACGGATATTTTTCCTCATCTTGTTTGTTAACACAACGTTTCGGCTGATATACCCTCCAGCTTTCATCAGGTGTCTTGGGGAAATTTCGAACCTGGGTTCTTATTCCTAAGGTATTTTTCGACGTTATTATTTCGAACTCGAAATCATGAGTAGCCCGCGCTCTTAACCACTACGCCATATGCCCATGGGCAATTATGGAGTTGAATTTTAGGGCTTATAGATCTAATATTTTCCTAACCTTCCTTAATACCGGTTCCCATATGCTATTCATATCTGAACTCCGTCTGCTTAGGAGATTGTGTCCTGGCATATGTGCTGCTTCTTTTAGTTTTTGTATTTTCTTGTGGTGTTCCCTGTCTATTATTTTAACTTCATCCCACAGGGGGAGGTGGTCTTCATTTTTCCATACATGATCAGCTATACCCAATTTATCAATATCTCCTCGTGTCGCAGCTTTGTGATGTTCCTTTACCCTTATTTTGAGGGGGTGACATGTTTCGCCTTTATATAACCTACCACAGCTGCATGGGATGGAGTACACGCAGGCAAAACGAAATTGCTTATTAATATATCCATCATTTTCGTTGGATTCCAGAAGATGACAAACAAGCAAGTCAAAAAAATACGATCCCTTAAAATTTGAAATTGCAAGAATTTGGAGTATGAAATCTGTAAAAGCTGTACCTATTATAGCTGGTGCATTGGGAACTGTGAGTAAAGCGATAAACAATTGGTTGAAGGACAGTGGAATAGAATGTCCTGAAGACTTTCTACAGAAAGTTTGCCTCTTAAGGACATTAAATATTATCAGGAGGGCTTAAAAGATATTGAAGGACTAATGAAAGCTTGTGGATATCTAATGTTACTAGTTGTAAACCGCTGCCCACATGTTTCTATCAAGAGTAAGAACGAATCGGAGTCAAATCATCATCATCATCATTATCATCACTAATAATAATAATAATCCTTTCTTCTAAAGGCACAAGGCCTGACATTTTGGGGAGGGGACTAGTCGATTACATCGACCCCAGTGATACTTAATTTATGAAAGGCAATGTCGACCTCGGTGGAATTTGAACT
>NC_068985.1:120194568-120198225 GCF_001194135.2 Octopus bimaculoides
ATATATATATATGTATGTATGTGTGTATGTGTGTGTGTGTCTGTGTTTGGCCCGACAACATCGCTTGACAACCGATGCTGGTGTGTTTATGTCCCCGTAACTTAGCGGTTCGGCAAAAGAGGCCGATAGAATAAGTACCAGGCTTCTAAAGAATAAGTCCTGGGGTCGATTTGTTCGACTAAAGGCGGTGCTCCAGCATGGCCACAGTCAAAAGACTGAAACAAGTAAAAGAGTAAAAGAGTATATATATATATATATATATATATATATATACCTTTGTATTTCGAGATCGTCACATTTTGCCAAATAAACACACGCACTATTGATAAACGTATCTCTGTGTGGGTGTCACTCTTAATATATATATATATATAAGCTTAACTATAGCATTAACCTGCGTTAGATTAATATGCTCAGGTAAGTCTGATCTTGGAAAGATAAGCAAAGCAATAATTGATAAATATATACCTACACTTAGAAACCTATTGAAATCAAAAATACGGTCTAACTCACTAGAATTACACTAATTGGTTTAATAAATTAGACAACAAAAAGAGTAAAAATTATCTAAGTAGATATTGATAGCTACTATTCATCTAGAAACCCTATATAACTAAATAAAGCCTTCTTGTTTGCAAAGAATAATTCAGATCTAAATATGAGTGAAGTCTACGTAATATCAATCCTATTATAAAATTCGACAACAAATACTGAGTACGAAAAGACTCTAGTGATAGTTTTGTCATAACAAAGGGGTGTGCTGACGCAGCACAAGTCACAGTTTTAGTGGAAATATACATACAGTCTATATAGGGATGACGCACTTTATATCTTGGATAACATCTCTAATAGATGATTAGAAATATATAAAAAGAGATTTAATAATTTGTTTTAAAATATAGATCTATCCATCAATTTCTTGCACTTTAACCTAGATCTAGAAATAGGTAAATATAAACCCTACCCTAAAGCGAATACTAGTTTAATACCTTAAACTAGTAAATAGTAACTCTCCAAGAAATATTACAAATAGATTAGTAGAAAATATTTCAAAAATAATTTCTAATCCCTCAGAGAATGAGGAAATATTTAAACAAAATGTGGATTATTATAACATCGCTCTAAGTAAAGCGGGATATAAGCAAAAATTAAAATTCTATAGACTAGGTTTAAATTTGCAATAATAATATTAACATGGAAATAAACAAATACCGGAATGGAATAATTACAAATAGCACAGGGTATAAATCTTATGAGAATGATATAAGAAACAAAATTTCAGGATACAGGAAACGTAAATGAAAGAAACACATATGTCTAGGATAGAAGCAGTAAGGAGATTATTAAAACAAATGATAATAAGTAAGCCTATAACAAAACACCATAACAAGAGTAATTATAACTATATGAATACAAGCCGAAACGGTACTCAAAACAACAAAACGATGGGATTTGAGAAGCTAAACGGTAATACTCCTAACACTTATGTAAAACACCTCATGTATAAGTGAAATTAACCCCCTTAAAATTATTCTAAGGACAATATAATATGGTTCTTGATTCCTTTTGCAAAACAAATTTAAACTACTATAGTGAAATTATTCTACGAAGCAGTATCTAAATATTTTTCTGAGAACAATAAATACCATAAAATTATAAACTTTCAGAAGTTAAGAACTGGATTTTGTACTTCTCGAAACATAGCACGAATTATAGCTACACAAAATAATAAAGGGTTAAATGATTTCTATAATGATATGGGTAAAGAATATATAAAGGAATTATTGAATAACCAAAATAATGAGGAATTTAATGGTAGATTGGGATACACAATAAACGAAGGAAGAGTAGTTACTCTTACAGGCTCCCCACTAGAATCTAAAAATATAATCATGAAATATGAAAAGGGTAGAGATAATAAACAATACTAATAGCAAAAACGATGATGGAAATACAAGCACTAACAATACAAATAGAGGAGAAAACGATATTAACATTATGATAGATGAGGAAAGCAATGCAAAAATGGATATTTTGATAGTTATGACTGCTAACATAGCAAATAAATATAATGCGATTCACTCGGGAGACATAGTATACAAGCAGAGCATATCTGGTAAGGAAACAAGGAATGCTCCTAAAAATAAAACCTGTGATTGTGTCAAAGACGATCGATGTCCATTAAGAATTTTTTTGTAGAGAGAAAGGTGTTATATACGAGTGTAAAGTAACCTCGGAGGGACAGATTACTATTATATTGGTTCTACTGAAAATCATATAAAAAGAAGGATAGCGAACCATGAAAACACCTTTAGGTATAGGAGAAAAGAAGTTAATACTAGTCTTAGTAAACTAATTTGGGCGATTAAGGATAAAAATAGGGAGTATACACTTAGGTGCGAAACAATTAGCCGGGCAAAATCTTGTATCTTTGGGAACAAAAGTTGTGAACTCTGTGTAGAGAAAATTTATCAAATACTTACTTCAAAACACACATTATTAAACAAGAGAGAAAGAGGTTTATAGTGTGTGCATAATGTTAAATATTCATTTAATACATTTAAATAAATTGAAATAGAAATTAAATAGAAACTGTGTGGGTAATATAATTATACATAAGGACAATAAATATACCTTCGTTCATTTTAAATAGTTTTTGTCAAAGAATTAAATTTGATGTATAGGCTACCTAAGAATCTTACTGCCACACTATTAATTAAACTGACAAATAATGTAGGAACCCAAACTATCAACTAATATATCTAAATAAATTATACTAGCAATAAGAGAGGAAAGATATTTTTGTCTATTAATAAAGTTAAAATATATATTTTTGTTTATTGAATTTAAATAAATTTAATCTAAATAAATACTGTATAAACAAAACAATATCTCAGTTCCTAAATATACTGCCTTTATAATTAAATAACTCAGGTAGAAATAAAGCAGTGTACATTATAAAATAAGTATCATCTAAACCATTGATTAAATAGACAAGTATAAGTAAGAACACAAACTACAAAGATATATATCTAAATGAGAAATTTATATTAGTAAGAACTAATATAACTTTTACAATAAGAATAAAAAATAAATTAATGAGTAAAAGGTAGCAAATAAGCACATGCCAAGATTTATAGGTTACCAATAAATAGGAACATATAAATATATTGTGAACATGATAGATAGAACAAATGGTGAAGAGAGGTCTATAAACCTATTCAGATCCACTGGATAGAGATAATGGCAAATGACCAACTTGAAGAAGCTGATTTGCACCACTAAAATGGGGGAATAGTAACTTGACTTAGTTCTTCTGAACTATAGCTATCCTTTGTCCAGTAAGGTCGAAATCAGCCCCTAGCTATTTTTACAAGGGAATCCAAAATGCACAGGCTACAATTCATCTTGAATGAACTGTCCATAGTTAGGATGTCTGAAAAAATAATGGTCAATTTTTACTTTGAGAAACTTTTGCTCTGACAGAGGTCTTGGCTCTTTCAAATTCATAAGGCAATTAAATTGCATAAATATGGATTTAAGTAATTAAAATTGAAAGGCGCGCAGGCAACATGAGTTGAATATTGTTATAATAAATACCTTGATTATTCTGTGTACGCTTTCAGCATTTTCTTTGCATTCTCTCTCTCTCTCTCT
>NC_068985.1:120198877-120203260 GCF_001194135.2 Octopus bimaculoides
ACCACACACACACACACATATATATATATATATACACACACACACATACACACATACATATATATATATATATATATATATATATATGATATGATATACGTATATATTTATAAAATTCTATGTACACAAATATGCATAAGTGTGGGCGAGACAAAGAGAGAAATAAAAAGAGATAGGCGCCAATTACATTGTTACATTTGGGAAAAATTAAACTGAATTAACCTTATAAATTAAACCTATAACCTGTTGTTATTTGTCTATATCTCACTCTTCTTTCATTTTCCAAAGCAGTTAACGTGTGTTTATTGTATCAAAAATAAATATTATTTTGGAGGAACAATACGAGAGAATAACTAGTTTGGAAAATTGGAAAGAGAAGTAACATATAGACAAACAACAACTGGTGATCGTGTGTGAATGGCTTATCAAATGTGACACTTCCTCAATTTTACAATGATAGTTTCATCACACAGTTTCACATTCTTGAAAACGAAATTCAATACACACTTTAATATATATTTTGGCTTATTCAATATTGTAAATAGAATGTAGTTAACATCAAGCGTCTTTTGCTTTAGAAAGGTCTATCTTTATATTTATTTTATCATGTGTTCCTAATGTATACGTACTTACATATATACATACATGCATTCATACATATAAGTGTGTATGCGCGCGCGCGTCTGTTTGTGTGTGTGTGTGTGTGTGTAAGTGCGCAATTGCCTCTACGTGTCTATGTACGTATATACATACACAGTTATGCGTACGTGTTAGATAGAAAGAGGTGGAGAGACAAGAGCGAGAGAGAGAGAGAGAGGAGGGAGAGTCAAAGAGAGAGAGAGAGAGAGAGAGAGAGAGAGAGAGAGAGAGAGAGAGAGACATGACAAACAAATCTCTGGGTCGCGTACATGGAATGTCGATTCGTGTATCAATAACAGTTGGTATTACTGTGTTCTTTGAAAAAAAAAGAAATGTTGCACCAGATGCTGAAAGGAACTGCAGTGCAAACTAAATTTGCAGCACAAAGACAACTTCCTGAGTGACAAATATACAAGCTTCAAGACAGAAAAACACTCATTCTTTTCCTATGATTCTTAGAAGACATTTTAAACAGAAACGGCAACTTGTGTATCACTATTGAATGTGTTTCCTTCTCTTTCAGAAGTGAAAGTTCATCTGTTTATCACAAGATTTCAATGTGTTACATTGTCTAATGTTTTTATGATTGTAGTATAAATACTCATTTATTGAGTCAACAAGATTATTTCTAAGTAGCAAGCAATGTGCTAGAAATGGCATATACAATCTCCTCCTATCAAACCATAATGTCTTTAAAAATGGACAAATTAATATACTTAACGATAAATTATTTGCAAGACTCACAGAAATGTTAGTGATGGGTTTCCATGTCAAGGGCATGATGTGTGGTCGTGTATAATTTACCTTTGCGCATATGTTTATGTGTCAGGGCGCGTGATATAAAGGTTCAGGTTTTGCAGTCAGGATCATGAGATCGTCGTTTTACTTCGTGGACCAAGTGGTGTGCTGTGTTCTTGAGCAAAACACTTCACTTCACGTTGCTCTTCGATCAGTTCGCCACCTGACACGTACTACACTGTGCACTTGCTCAGGAAACGTCAATTTATTGGAGGCAGGGAGTTAATGTACAGCACAAACATTTGATCATTGCAAATATTTTATCAGTAAGCAAATGTTGACCTCGAAGTTTGCTTAGTGGGTGCTAACCCAGGTTCAAATCTTTTTGCCATCAAGGTGTTATTGTTTTTTTTACTTATTTATTTTTGCTCTTTGTTCTTTAAGAAGAAAGGTAGCTTCAAGCTACTTTTTACAAATCACTTTTGACACACTGTTTTCTAAACCTAAGAAAAGTAAGTAGGGGCGCAAATTTGATTTTGAAATATTTTAAGAGGTGCGCTTGCATCCACTTCACCCTATGTTCCCCGGCCCATGATTACACAAAAAATAATTTGCGCAGGATGTTCAACAAGAAATTGCAGAAAAGTCTTTCTCAGACTGCAAGGGCTATCATGGATAATGAAAAGTATGTGTAATGCATCTTTAGGCTCAACATACCTAAATGTGAGTGTCTATCTGGATTGTGTTTGCAGATGTGTAGTGTTGTGCGTGCTCAGCAAATTAAATGCTGCTCTCCAGTAGGGACATGTTTGTGTGCATTAAAAAGGCACGTATATATGCTCAAGCAAGAATGTGGTCCTTAAAGAGAAACAATCATTTTGGATAGAATGAATTCCCCACATTTGCTTTTTTCATTTCGTTTTATTTTTATTTATTTTTTTCTTATTCAGCCAGTATTCCTAGAAGGGAACGTTACCCTAAAATGTCTTCTTTTTTTTTCTAAGGAGGCCTGGTCATTCAAGAAAACGAAATGACCGAAGAAGTATTATGCATATGTGTGAATGTTTTCGCGAGAAAGTCGTGTGCATTTGTATAAGTAAATGTGTGTATGCGTCGTGCATGTACGTTTTTGTGTGTCCATGTGTTTGCTTGTGGATAAGTGTATGTGATTTTTGTTGACGACCAAAGGAAGAGAGTGTAGAGTCGTGAGTGCATTTTGGTTTGAATAGCCGAAATTGAAGAACTGAATATCTGTGAATACGCGTGAAGTGTATGCTAGTATAAGTCTGTGTCTGGGTATGTATGTATGTATGTATGTATGTATGTATGTATGTATGCATATGAGTGTCGTTACATTCGCACACGTGACAATGCATTTGTAACTTTTTCTGTATAAACAAATGAGGGAGTGAATAGCATAAGCGGCGTATTTGTGCAAACGGTGCGCTTTTGTTATTGTATGTGCAACCAGGATCAGATACATGGGAGTGTTGGTTCTCGGAGTATATTTAGGGGGATGATGGGTGGTTCTATTTACTATTAATTTCCCTATCTACGGACTGCTTGCCGTTTCCAGCATTTCGTGCAGTTTTGTAACAAGTGAGAGGCAATTGTAATCCTTGTATACACAGGCATACACGCTTATACAGGGGTTGGACAAAATAATGGAAACACTTTAAATTTCACACAAATTTATTTTAATATGGGGTAGGACTGCCCTTGGCAGTAGTTAAAGCTTGAATTCTATGAGATATAGACTCGTACAAAGTTTGAATTGTTTCCAAAGGAATTTTTGTCCATTCTTCAGCTAAAACAGCCTCCAGCTTTTGTAGTGATGATCGTGGAGGTTATCGACTCCTTACTTTCTTCCTCGATGCAAGATTTGTATCTTGTGTTTCCTAACTTGTTTGTTCTCCAGGCTTCTATTCTGCTGAGATCTTGTCTTAGTCTTCACTTTATTTTGTAGTCTTCTTTTCCACATTTGCTCTTTTTTAATCTTCCCCTGTAAGATATCTAATCTTCTGGTGACTACCACCCCTCCTGCATAGATCAGTAAGTCAGTGTCTTCTATATTTTTAGTATCTATCCCACTGATAATATAATCTACTTTCCTAGTCATTCTCCGTAGCTTCCTTATGTTGGTGCCTTTTAATGCTGGCAATCTTTTTCTTACTTCTTTACTCATAATTTCCTGTAACTCATCTAAAGATTTCTGATCTTCCTCACTGAAGATTCTGTTGTATGAATTATTATTATTGTCGTTGTTATTATTATTATTAATGTTATTATTGTTGTTATTATTCTGAGAGACTCTCGGATAGTTCTTAATTACCGGTCATTCTTTACTTGAAAGCAGGCAATATCAAATCGATGTCCGTTAGCCTGTGAAGTCATACATGTTGGAGCTTCGTAAATTATAAGTGTTTAATCAAGCATTTCGGTTGGTTGTAGCCCGTTCATTCCAAATTTTATTTAACAAGTATTTTGCTTGCGTTGTCTGGATCTTGGTGGTAACATTTCGCGTAATTTCACCCATTTTTGGCGGGTGTAAGAATAGTTTTGCATTTTTGCATTTTTGGCGAAGACAGGATTTTGCTCATTGTTTCAATTTTAAGAAGTGTCGGAATACGAAAAAATAATTATAATCGACCAAGAGCAGTGTTCTGTTGACTCCGACCAAGAGCAGCGTTCTGCTGAAACTCCAACAACAAGCACAGCCGAAGATGGAATGAATCTCTTGCCAAAGAGAAATATAATTTCCTCTTGTTTCTATGACTGTCAGACCGGATTGTCCGTGGTGCACGCCGAGCGACGAAACCGTTCTGCATGCACTCGTTCAGTGTCCGGCAATTACTGACTTGTAGAGTTATGTCAAACAGTTGTTGTCGCGTGTGGGACCGATCCGTCTGTTGTCCGAGTCCATAGTGATGATTGTCCCGCTGCCCTCCTTTAATCGGGCAGGCAAGGTAGTTTTCCTTTGTCTGGTTGCTGTGGCGAAAGAGGTTA
>NC_068985.1:120203270-120205075 GCF_001194135.2 Octopus bimaculoides
GCAAGGTAGTTTTCCTTTGTCTTGTTGCTGTGGCGAAAGAGGTTATCTGGTGGATGATGCTGACAAGAATGAGGTCAGAGACATTCTTCAATAGTAAAGCCCTCGTTTCACTTGAAAAGGAAAGTGAGGGTACAGAGGGAGGTGCTGTCCTCCAGTGAATTTATGAAAAGGTGGGTGAAAGTGGGGAACATGGCAAGACTGGATGGTACTACTCCCAGTGTAGATCTATGAGTAGGAGGAAAGGAGTTGGAAAAGGTATTTGTCAGTGGTATTCAGGAGGATCTTAGATGGTGGGGTTTCTCGATGAGGTCCTCCTGTATCAGGAGAACCCCTCCCCATTACAATTCTTTCATTTTTCTTATTGCTATATATTGAGTATACTTCACTTCTTTTAATGTATACTGTATATACTTTTTTTCATTCCATTATATATAAAAACCACACTTTATCTCTGCCTTTGTATTGTCCCCCTCATCTTTCGCTCATTATTATTATTATTATTATTAAGGCGGTGAACTAGGATATACATACATACACACATACGTACAAACACACACACACACACACACACACACACATATATATGTATGTATGTATGTATGTATGTATGTATGTATGTATGTATGTATATATGTATATAACCTGGAAAAATGCAAGCAAGAGAAATAATATTCTTAAGATTACAAACACAGAAAAGTCCATGACAAGTTACTACACTTGGAAAAGTTCAGGCCAAGATATTACATCTGGAAAAGTATTGAACAAGAACATTTTTCGTTAATATATTGCAGCTAAGGATAGAATTTGAAGTAAAATATTTAGAGCTAGAAAATTTTAGCCTTTCTTAAAACTAAAAAATTATTACTTCTATTTGTTGTTACTTGTTACATCTATTAAAAATAAAAAGTAACTCAAAATATTTTTTGCACTTTAAAAAAATTCAGATTTTAAATTAATTATTAATTAGAAATTTAAAAATAGATTATAAAAAATAGTAGTCGTACATAATTAGTTAGTACAATAAATAGAATAATACAAAAATTAGTTATGTATTACAGTAAAATCTATTTATGACAACAACTTCACAGTAACATTGGAGTTATTGCCTAAGCTATTGTCAATTCTTCACATTTTTAATCTTGACCCAATGTCTACTTTTTACATAATGAATTTGCCTACCATATATAGTATTCTATTTTGCATAAAACTTTAGCTATGTTGGTACTTCTGGCTCCTATTTTCTATCTATCATTAACAAAATGATATTACCTTTTTTAACTATAATGTTTCTTTCTAAATTAAAATCAAATCATTTTTAATATTTGAAGTTTATCTTTTACTACAATATTTTAAGTTTACTACAATATTTTCATATTTTACTTCACAACTTTTTTCATAAAAATGATGGTTGCATGGGACAAAAACTACGAATATCCTCAAGTTTCCTTCAATCATTGAAGCTAAGAGAAATATATCTTGATTTTAATGTTATTTAGATCTAAACCTGATTCGAAGCGTTACTTACTCTCCTGTAACTTTGCTACCAATGTTGATGTAAACTTTGTTCTACTGGACCAATTATCAATTTTCTATGCCAAAATGTAACTAGGGACCACTCCTCTTGAAAAATATTAACAGGCGTAGGAGTGGCTGTGTGGTAAGTAGCTTGCTTACCAACCACATGGTTCCAGGTTCAGTCCCACTGCGTGGCACCTTGGGCAAGTGTCTTCTACTATAGCCTCGGGCCGACCAAAGCCTTGTGAGTGGATTTGGTAGACGGAAACTGAAAGAAGCCCGTCGTATAT
>NC_068985.1:120205158-120206205 GCF_001194135.2 Octopus bimaculoides
ATATATATATATATATATATATATATATATACATGTATGTGTGTTTGTGTGTCTGTGTTTGTCCCCCGACCATCGCTTGACAACCGATGCTGGTGTGTTTACGTCCCCGTAACGAAGCGGTTCGGCAAAAAGAGACCGATAGAATAAGTACTGGGCTTCCAAAGAATAAGTCCTGGGGTCGATCTGCTCGACTAAAGGTGGTGCTCCAGCAGGGCCGCAGTCAAATGACTGAAACAAGTAAAAGAGTAAAAGAGTAACTGAATTACTGACAAGCTCTTAACGATGCTGAGTGTGTGTAAATTGCGGCCTTAAAATATATATATATAATATTAGCTGATTTTAAAACTCTGAGAGAGATTCACATAGTAACAGTACTAGACAGTAAAGGCTGTTGCCACATTTTACGTGGCTGTTCTATGCAGAACAAATGTTACTGTATTTTAACCCAAGGAAAACATCTGTTCCTGCTGTCTAACGTCATACAACCTGTGTCTGTTTAATTGTGAGTAAAGGAGAGAACCACTCTCACTCCAGCAAAGCAAAACCAGTGCTAGTTTCTGGATTCCTTCTCGTCCTCAGTACTGGACGTTTGCTTGCTAGAGATGGCAGCTATTCGTCGTTGCTAGCAATATATAAACAAAGGAACGACTATCAGTCGCTGATCTTGTAAAAAGCTAATGGAGTTGGTGCAAATCCCTAGGAGAGATTCACATAATAACAGTACTAAACAGTAAAAGCTGTTGCCAAATTTTACGTGGCTGTTCTATGCAAAACAAATGTTGTTATATATTAACCCAGGAGAACATCTTTTTCCGCTGGCTAACGACACACGACCTGTGTCTAGTACTGAGAACGGGAAGGAGCATAGAAAATAGTCTGCTAATTTTGCTCTGACGGAGTGGGATTGTTTCGTTCCTCGCTCACAATAAAACAGACACAGTGGGAAAAGATGTTTTCCTCAAATTACAATATAGGAACATTTGTTCTGCATAGAACAACCACGTATAATGTTGCAACTGCCTTTACTCTGTGTGTGTGTGTGTGTGT
>NC_068985.1:120206315-120207848 GCF_001194135.2 Octopus bimaculoides
ATAGATAGATAGATAGATAGATAGATAGATAGATAGATAGATAGATAGATAGATAGATGGATGGATAGATAAATGGATGGGTATCGGAATTTGCAGAAATGTTAAGAGAACATTAATAACCTCTAACATTTAAAAAATACAACCAATAAGCATAAATCGAAATACTGATGATACTCGTTATATTTTTCTTTGTCTATTCTAAGATGACTTTTCTTTTCTTTATCATTGTTTATTAATCTTGTTAATTATGAACCTGATACCTGCAAGAAAAACCTAAAGCTCACTGGGTTAATTAATTAATTCAGAATTCCGCTGCCAAGTTGCTTTTTCTCCAATTGCATTCAAAATATACCCTCTCTCCTTCTTTCTTATGTATGTGCGTGTATGCCTATATTCACATAAATACATATAGATATAAACATACATTTGTGTGTGTGTGTGTGTGTGTGTGTGTGTGTGTGTGTGTGTGTGTGTGTGTGTGCGTGTGTGTGGCGTTAGCAAAGAAACTAATTTTGCTTTTTGAGTGTGAAATAAAAGTCATTTTTTTTCATACAAATAATAAACTTTAATGAATTATATATTTTCCATCTTGTTCGATGACCTTTGCCGTATTTCTGGCAAGTTCATGATTCCGCGCTCATAGAATTCCTGGTCCTTATCAACCAAAAACTGAAGCAAGTGCGATTTCAGGTCATCGTCATTATGGAAAGCTTTACCATTCAAAGAATAATCTGGTGGTTCAAGGTCAGGGCTATATGGTGGATGTGACATCACTTCCCAACCAAACTGCAATAATTATTTACGGGTTAGCAAAGACATGTGTGGTCTAGCGTTGTCATCGAACACGATTCCTTTACGATTTGCCAGTTCTGACCGTTTTTCTTTGATTGCTACGTTCAGTGTCATTAGTCGTTGACAGTAAACATCTGAATTGATTGTTTGGTTCCCTAGAAAGGACTAAAAAAAACACCGTGGTTATCCCCCAAAATTGACAGCATTACCTTTTTAATGCAACTCAGCTTTCGATGTGATTTGTTCTGGTTCATTACACTTGGACCATGATGGTTTTCAATTGATGTTATTGTAGACAATCCATTTTTCATCACCAGAGATGATTCAGTTCAAAAACGGTTGATTTCATTGCGATTGAGATGGATATCTTAAATATTGATTCAATGTGTTAAGTGAATCTCTTTCAATTTATGTAGAACGCAAATATCGAGCTTCTTAATGAGTCCAGTTATGTCAATCTGATTCACTTATAGCTTTTATTCGGTCATCATCAACTTTAGTAGGTCGACCAGAATGTTGGTCATTTTTGAGATAAAATACTCCACAACGGATTTTTTTCAGCCGTTTCTGTTAAGTAATCAACATCATAAACTTCACATACCTCTTTGTGAGCCTCAGCAGCTTTTTTGCCTTTATAGAAATAAAAAAGCAAAATATGGTGAAGACGTTGGTTTTTGCACTCCATGTTAAAATTAACAAGGAACTGACAGCTGTAACCAAATTACGGACAATTTGCTTCTA
>NC_068985.1:120210654-120213193 GCF_001194135.2 Octopus bimaculoides
ATATATATATATATATATATAGATGAATATATGCATATTGATGCATATCGATTTGTTTTATTAACTAAGATGTACGTCATTAACTGCGGTGCATTTTGTAAACTTTTCTCGTTATTGAAACATTTTCGTTGATTATATTAATGGTATTCCTCTGTGTTTTATTGTTGTTACATGCACAGCAATGATTCTCTTCTTTACTGCACTTTTCCCTTTATCTCCCCCCTCCCTATATTCTCTTAATATATCTCAAGCAACTGTTACCGATTCTTTCAGTGGCAGGTAATTTGCAGATGAATATATGCATTTTGCGAAACGTTGATGCGATGCGAGATTTTATTTTTATTTCATCTAAGAAACAAACACCTTTTATACAATCCACCTTTGTACAATTTCACATAATTTATCTTCTTCGTCTTCTTCTTCTTCTTCTTCTTCTTCTTCTTCTTGTTCTTCTTCTTCTTCTTCTTCTTCTTCTTCTTCTTATTATTATTATTATTATTATTATTATTATTATTATTATCATTATTATCATCATCATCATCATCGTCATCGTCATCGGCATCGTCATCGTCATCATCATCAACATCATCATTATCATCATCATCATCATCGACATCATCATCATCATCATTTTGTTATCATTATTGATGATAATAATAATAATAATAATAATAATAATAATAATAATAATAATAATAATAATAATAATAATAGCAATTTTTGCATTAGCATTCTTTTTCGTTGATCATGTTTTAGATATTACTTCCTACTTGTAGTTGCTGTTGTTCTGTTTTTGTTGCTAAATCTATATATTATTATCATCTTCATGTAAGCTCTTTGTCACGAGAGAACGATAATGGTCTAGACTCTTCCAATAATAAAGATTCTATTTCTATAACTTGGAATAATATATATTCTTCTGAGAATTCCCTTTGGCTTTGTTCCAAAAACATATATAACAGAATCAAAATCGAAATCGAATAGAAGAATATGTTTCTTATATTTGAGAGTAAATAGCTAGTGTCCACTATCATAGAACCTTATTACCATAACTATCTCTCAGTGATATACAACAGAGTAATTGTGGCTCCATTGAACTAAAACCAAAACCAAATTATACTCCATCAAATCTAAAAAGAAGGAAACGTATACATACTTGCTGGAAATTCCGAATGTAGCAGTTGAGTATATTATGGACAAAACATCTGTCATGTTTACGATTGAACAAAAGCATTTATCCCAAATACAAGAGGCATATATGAAAACAGTACACCAACGACGTGCGAGAGACTATGATTTGGAGGGAGGGTAGGTGCAATACATTCACTAATGGTTTTAGATGCGTATGTAGATGTGAACAGATATAATCACCGTCATCACTTGGTCAACTCTGGCCCTGCAAAGCATTCACGGTGTGAAAGCTGAGTTGGAATGATCGAGTAGGCTAAAGCAACGTAAAAGGATTTACCAAAATTCAGGAACCCACTAAACTTGGTGATTGTGAACCGAATACCGTAATTCATTAGCAATAATGACAGAATGGCCACAGTTAACAGTTGAATTCTTTGTATAATAACCTACATCCATCCATGTCTACTTCAAATCAGCTGACCAGCCCACACATACGCTGACCTCTGCTGTACACGAATGTTTAGATAATTTTCATATAGTACATAAATAACCTATTTAGTGCCATATCTGATGATCCGTAGAAAGACAGCATCAGCATATAAACCAGGTATATCAGGTTAAATCTACACTGATGCTACGAGAAAAGTTCTAGAAAATGTTCTTCAATAAGAACGTGACACTCATATATCTTTCAACAGCACACATGCATATTGACTCCTTATAAAACATATATTAGCAACAGAAGCAGTATTAATACCGCAAAGTAATATTTACCTCCCAGTTACACGTAGGTGTTCTGTTAGAACAAGCTATAAAAACAAAATATACTTTATAGTTTCTTCTAACCGAACATCCAGGACAAAGTTAGGGTAAATATTACTGAGTCATTACCTTCAAGAAACAATCTCATAAGTAATTCCTATTAATCTGGGACACTCACAACCCCTGCAACATAAAAGAAAACATTTCAAAGAATTGGCTTCGTATTCAGCGTCAGGAGATACTGCAGTAGTACTCAGCCACTGACACTCTATAACGATCAATATAACACCAGAATGGAATACTGTCCCCTATCTGGAACGACTCTATGGTTGCACATAAAAACCTTGTACGCCAGTTTAAAAAGAAAGTAATTTAAGAAGTTGGCAAAAAATCACTCAGAAACATACTGCAGCTTCTAGTTCAGAGACATGCTATTTCTTCACTTTGCCCATTACGCCACTACTACATTGGTTTCTGTTTCTCAAAACAAGTTAGATGTGTACCATTCTCATTCAAGCGCAATCGAAAAACTTGCCTTTCATCATCTTATCAACAATACTGTCTCACGATCAGGTTCCGAGACAAGCAATTTTTCAAAATATTCCACCCATAAGAACAGACTTCAGGAATTTTCCATATCTATCAT
>NC_068985.1:120213428-120217991 GCF_001194135.2 Octopus bimaculoides
TATATATATATATATATATATATATATATCGATATACTGATGCTCAAACTGTCGTCTGTCTCTGTCAACATATGCAATACATAACCCAGGGCATAAAGCTATATATACAAAATAAAATTAAAATACATGAACAATTCAAAATTTCATAATTCGATTTTCATATTACATCTCCCTGGTAATATTTGAAGATATCTTTCAGTTTCTTTCTTTATTTGTTTGTCTGTCTGTCAGTCTCTCTTTTCTTTCTTTGCCGAGTAGCGACGACAATATATTTTAAAATAGAAAGAGCAAGGCGTTGAAACCTTTCCCAAAGAAATAATGTTTTAAGATCTAATGCAATGAATTAGATTTACTTGAGTGGCTAATCAGTGTTGCTGTCTCTGTAACAATATCATAGAGTAAAAATAAAAATATAATAATTTCATCCTAGGAAACATGTCAGATATTTAAATAACACAATACTACAGCAACACATATTGTAACGCCATAGTAACTTCATCTCCATATTCCAGTTTCACACGCATGCATGCATACATACATACATACATACATACATACATACATACATACATACACACTGCCTAAATACCAATCTTCAGAAATTAAGCTTCTCAAAACAAGAAAGGAGAAAGCTTATTCGAAGACTACAGATCCAATCCATCACTGGAATTGTAAAACTCTGTAAAACTTTCCAGAAGTTTATCATTTCAATATATATGAGCATGTCTAGATATGCAATTATATGCATGAGAATACATACATAAAACATATAAATCTACATATACATACATACATACATACATGCATACATACATACATACATGCATACCTACATGCATACATACAAACAAAAAGAACCTGTTGTTGATGTTGAAATTCCAATGTCCAGCTTCTCAACTGTCAATTCTTGTCTCTCTGTGAGAAGGTTCTGTTGTATGCTAGAAGTGAATCCTGTAGATTCAGGTTCGAATCAATATGAAAATCCACCTTTTTCTTTCCAAATAAAACATTTTCTCAACAACTCTCTCCTCCATAAGGAAAAGAATGTTTCTCAGAAATTTTCTAATACAACAACAAAGATAATACAGTCACCATCATAAACAAAACATAGAAACATCAAACACAATGCAGATGCATCATACATCAAGCAAGTAATATCATGTAAATAATAATAACAATAAAGTTCTGAATTTTTCAGTTCAGGAAGTGCATTAGCGAGAACATTGTCTCTGCTCTTAAAAGTTAATTCATCGTCCTGTGTCCCATAACCTTTTGACAGCTGTAATATTTCCTTTCCATGCATTTAAATACTGAACAACAGATGCGACAGAAACGGTAACAGCTATGACTATTTCAACCTCAACATTTGGTGCCAGAGTGCGACAAAAATAGAAATAATCAGAGTATTATTCCTCTGGATGATCCACCATGTAAATGTAATCATTTCTTTGTTCGTCATCTTTTAAAATTTCATAAGCACATGGTATCGTCTGGCACACCAACGTAGCTGTGGCTTTCACTTCTTCTTTCTGCATCGTTTCAGTTTTCACGGAATTCATCCGATGCGGATGTTGCTTAACAGCATCACCTCACGATATTAGTTTGGCGAGAGACACCCGGAAATAAATGTGAGAAATCTGGCAATTGAGTTTTCTGCTCAATGAACAAATGCAAGAATTTCTCATCAAGATGAGACAATACATTAGTATTGGTTGATTTAAGCGAAACACTATCACTACGGACATTAAATGTAGCATTGCTAACATCATCATCAAAATGTTCAAACTTGTCTTCATGACACAACCCTTTTTCTTGAAATAGCAACAAGGCGAAACCTTACTAGACTCCTCGAAAGAAATAGTCTTATCAGCTAATTCTTGCAATTCAGCATCGTTACGCTGTGCATTAATGAGATACTCCCTAGAAGGAGCGTGGTCACCTCCTAACACACTATCAGATTTATCAAGAATACTTGCAGATACGTCATCAGCCTCTATATCATAAACAGAATGATCCATGAAAAGATGGATCATTCGCCTGAGAAGTCCTAGAAGAAATGTCCTCCGACATTGAACAAGTCACTGCATAATGAAAAATATCAGGTAAGTTCTCCTCCGACTTTCCTGCAATAATGGAACACTCTGGAGAAACAGTGACAACAGGATCAGCTCCAATTTTGGATCCCATAATATCATTCCCTAACAACATATCGACACCTGCACCTGGGAAAGAGTCAACAATACCTACTTTCACCTCACCAGCAATTAAATCTGAATTTAAACTCACCAAATGGAGAGGAGCAGAAAAATTGCCCCTTATACCCCAAGTTGAAGCTTCTGAGTCCGCCGAAGACTCAGCAGAAAAAGGCAAAACATCCTTTAAAATTAGAGACTGAAGGGATCCCGTATCCCTCAAAAATAGAATGAGTTGTGGGGTAGACTCATCACCCATAAGTTACACAAAACGTTTGTGTGTAAAAGGCAAAACATCCTTCCGAACTATAGACTCTGCGGTACTTATTCTCACAATCAAAACTCTTCGAAGGGATAAGTGCGACAGTCACAAAAGCACTTGGGGAACCAATGGGCTGATTATTATACTTAACTCTGGGTTAAGTATAATAAATCTGCAGTAGGAGATTTAAGAAAATCCTCTAGTTTTTTTTTATGCTGGTTTCAAGGATATTTTGTTTGTGGAAGAAAATACAGTCTATGCAGAATTCATCCGTTCAACTCCACGACGACTTGCAGAATTCGATCCGTTTATTTCCCGAACGACTCACAGATTATATCCCGGACGAGCCCCCAATTTTGTTACGAGTCAAACAAAGGCATAACAACAAACCCGATTTTAGACTCAACTATGTATTTAATAAAGATGAATGGCATAAAACACACAGAACGAAAGCACCTCAAAGCTGTTATAAATATTTGAGACCAAAACACAAGTCGTCACAAAATATCAGAGTTCAAGCGCAGAGTTGTAACAAATAGTTGAATATACATCTCAGTTCTTAAAGACAGGTGGAGTTCCTTGGTGCATTGTGAATCTGCGAAAGGCGATTAAAACAAAAGGGAGGTCACTCTTACCGTTTTCCTCTTGTATTGTTGTTTACTGTTGATGTCGTTAGTAGTAGTGATAAGTGAAGGCGCGTGGCTTAGTGGTTAGGGCATTCGGCTCACGATCATAAGATTCTGGTTTCGATTCCTGGACCGGGCGACGCGTTGTGTTCTTGAGCAAAACACTTCATTTCACGTTGCTCCTGTCCACTCAACTGGCAAAATTGAGTAACGTTGCGATGGACTGGCGTCCCGTCCATCTGGGGAGCACGTACGCCATTGAAACCGGGAAACCGGGCGCATGAGCCTGGCTAGGCTTTAAAAGGGCGCAAGAAGTAGTGATAAACCCTTAAAGGGTGATAGAGACAGTGAAATAGATGAGAAAGGCAGAATGATGCCAACGTTGTGCCTGTTATTTCAGCAGCCGTCTAGGAAGACAGAATAACATTTGTCATTCTAAAGTGAGCTAGTCGTCTCTTTTCCTGGTCATCTCGCCAAGCTCTCTTCACTAACTGACTTTAGTCAGCGGACCGTCTGTATTTCTAATTATCATAACACGGCAAGAAAAAGGGTCATACCGCTCTGAAAACAATGGGAACTGCTGTAGGTATCTACTTTATCTCCTGTCAACTATTGTTTGTAAAGGAGGAGTCAAAAGGGTCACGTGGAGGATACACAAATCGGCATGGCATCGGCCATGTGTTGAGCTTCTCAACTGTCAATTGTTGTCCCTCCGTGAGAAAGTGTTGTGGTACGCTAAAAGGGAATCCTGTAGATTCAGGTTCGAATCAATATACCTAAATGAAAATCCACCTTTTTCTTTCCAAGTAAAATATTTTCGTAGCAACATATATAGGTATGCATGTATATATGTATATATATATGTGTGTGTGTATGTGTGTGTGTGTGTGTGTGTGTGTGTGTATGTATATATATGTATATATATATATATGCATACACACACATACACATATGTATGTATGGATGGATGGATGAGTTGAACGCTTTTCATAATAAATACATGTTAAATATGTCTATAAGCAGCTGTGTTTTTGAATTTTTAAATTCACTTTCAACTCTCACCCGATATCCGTGGCACTCGATAATCTTCCAATTGTATCCAATTTCTAGCTAACCATACAAACTAGATTCATTGATTTGCGTTCATTCCTAAACTTTTAGATTACTTATGCATCTGCTATTTTAGGTGGATTTCATCCAGTATTGATTTGATCTGAAGCAGCGCATTCATTGTCAGGTATTCTGTTAAATGTACACATAAATTGACGTATTTTACTAGCACATACTGTTGACACTATTGAACACAATTTAGATATTTTCAGTAGCAATTATCTTTTGCTGCTGAGTTTCTTCAATCGCTAAGTATAATTTCTGTTAGTAGTTTTATATATATATATATATATATATAGTTATTAATATTTCTAAGTCTCTCTAAAGGAGACTACGGCAGCGGTACTGGTGATAACTATTAATTATATATATA
>NC_068985.1:120218122-120223365 GCF_001194135.2 Octopus bimaculoides
ATATATATATATATATATATATATATACATACATGCATACGCATTCACACACTCATGTATACTCATATACTTATATATGTATGTATATATGTATGGATGGATGCATGCATGGATGCATGCATGGATGCATGCATGGATGCATATAACTTGAAGATGATGACCCCGCTAATTGTGGTGTCAGAATGTGTCTTAATATATATCAGAAGAAATCATTTCTTCGTAGATGAAAACCAGTTTAACTGGTTTTGGCAATAATATTGTTTCGCTTGTTGCTTCTTTCCAAACGTAATTATCCTAGTTATTATTCTCCCAATAACCATAGTGGTATCATTATTATCATACCTAATAGCAGTGAGCTGTGTAGAAGCAAGTGGTAAGCACTAGGTAAGTTGAGGCCAAAATTTAGTTTCGATTTTATTCGTATGTTGTTTATTCCTCGTCACTTACATCACTAATTACACTCGAAAAGCTGGAAAATAGCAGTAATACAGTTACCTATTTTCGTAAATATTGGATCTCGCGCCAAGAGAAACGAAATTATTATTTATTATCATTGCTACCATATCATGAAAAAGATGACTATATTCCAACTCAAAGAAGAATTCACGTCTCTAGTGGAATCGAAGCTGCTTTTCGGTTTCGTTTACACCATTGATTCTCAAACAATTGTAGCTCGGCCGGCGCCGGCTATTACCGAGTGTTTCTTTGTATATATATATATATATATATATATATATATATATATACACATATGCATATATAAGTGTCTCCACCATGTCTTTTGGAATGCAAACAAAAATGAACAGCAGTTATTTCAATCAAACACAATCTGTTTTGTGTAATGGTTTGTTATCCGTAATTTCTTGTAGGTGCTCCACCACTATGCGCCTATTTTTTTTTTAGAAATTCCCGTTGACTAGAGCCATTTATTTTAAAAGGTTATGGCAATTACTAAAGAATAGAGTGTCCTTATATTGTAACCTAGAAGTCATCAACCATGTTTTCAACTGACGGAAAACTACGTGTTACGTATACTCTACTGTCTTTGGAAAACGTACGAAAATTGTAAATACCGTACGTGGTGTAAATATAACTCTAGCGAAAATCACGCCATTTCTAACCATCATCCCAAAGCACACCATTATCACTTTGCGTCCGCTTTGGAATCCACACGCCCCAGCTCACGAGCAATGGTATCAACCAGATTTAAAAAAAAAAAAAACACTATTTTCAACTATTCTAGTTGTTTTACTTTCTTTTCTTTAATAACCACCACAGTATAGTTATGACGACCCCAACTCAATGTTTCCTTCTGTAAATTAAAGTTTTATACCACGTGAATACGTCTACGGAAAAGTATTCTACCAACTTTTTTTTATATATATGACAAAATTCAGCGTGAAATAGCTAAATGAAATGAATGGATCTCGAGGTACCCCCCCACGATGTTTCTGCTTTTCTGGTCTTCTTGTGACACTCTAACGTATTCGTAACATGTTGGATATAGGATTGAACGTTATGTATGGATGTAATAATACGCTGTTATAAATTGATTTGTAGGTTGAAATGGGCTTTAGTTGATACGATTTCCGGATTTTTAATCATGGAGTAAAGAATTCCAGTCTAGAAGAAATTGTTTAACTGTGTTTAATAAAATTGTGTCAGGGCGATATAATGGAAACTAATCTTTTGATGTAGCAAGCATCGGAATATATGTGTTCAGCGCAAACGAACCAAATCTTCAACACAGGTTGGTTCCCGTTGTTTAGTTTTTAGTATCACAATTATATGCTAAACTCATTAGAGCTTATCGTCCTTTTAGGTATACCTCTCTTCACAAATAATCAAGCAGCTAACCTATTTGTTGCTGTTGGTCGAAGATAAAAATGCTTATGTATCCATTTTATTAATATTAATCGACAGAAAGCAAACACATGAATAGTTCGGCTCGACAGCGAAGCAACATTTTCCCTTAAACGGTTTGAATGGCAGCAAATGTTCTCTCAGATATACCGCTATTATGATATATTCGAAGTTTATTGTATACATTTAAAGGTATCAGCATGTCCATAAATAACACAAAATTAATTAATGAAACACTAGTTTCGAAAAATATAATCTCCTCTTATAAGGAGTATTTCAGAGGGTATTTCAAAAGTGAAGTATAAGTAAAATATATATGTTTAAGTATATGTGGACCCCATATTATAAAGGAAATTTTAAACTCCATGAGTTTGTAGAGTAGGTGTACCCAAATACTTTCTTTCGTAAATTCTTTCATACTGCCCTACTATGTTGACGTACCTGCGTGAGTATGTGAAAATTTTGAGATACTATAGAACCCACAACCAACATGTGTTATTCGTTATTAATTAAGTAATATATTAGATTTAAAACTTTCGAATCCCACTCTGATCAACTTTGTCTGTTATTCTTTGGGATCGACAAAGGGAAGTAAGTACCAGTCAAATACTGCAGTTGATTTAATCAACTGTTAACTCTTAAAATTTCTTCTTTTGTGCCTATGAACGAGATCAATTTCATTTAATGTTTGATTCACAGAAACTGAAAAGTTTTGTTCACAGTGATAAGTGGATGATTGGAACAGCACAGTGCTCACCATAGGGGCTGCGTTTCAGTGGTTGTGGATGTTTGAAGCTTTCAGGAATTTTTGCAAACTTCGTATATCCACGAGATACCTCTTAAATTTCCACACTGGGTAATATCCGACTCACACTTTTATCTTCTGTACATGAAAAAAGAAAATTCTGATTAGCATATGTGTGTGTGTGTGTACAGACTGTGAAACTGTATGTATGCATGTATGTATGTGTGCATGGGTGTGTGCATGTGTGTGTGAGTATGTGTGCCTTAGTTTGTGAGTATGTTTCTGTATATAGGTGTAGTATAGGATGGTGATGAATATATAATCATCTCTTCTACCTTCACACTTTATGTATGTATGCGTATGTGTATGTATACCTATTCTTGTACATTTAGATATATATGTTTATTATATTTGTATATATATGTATGTATAATGTATGTATAAAAATATGTAGTTTCAATGTAAAACTACATTTTGGATTAAGCCAGTTTTCCATCAAAATACTCAATGCCTTTGTCGAACACGTTATTTGTAAAAGATTGATAGGCCACAGTTTCACAGTCCGTATTTATACTGAGAATCGAGACTGCGCAAACGTTGTCCATGAGTCATTTACAAGCGGGTGCATTACTCAGAGATGAGAGGATCATTCCAGTTCGAGCCACTAAGTTTTTGCATTGAGGTGTTACAACTTCCATACTATAGGTATGTGTGTAAGATGTTTCAGAAAATAATTTCAGGATAGAATTGCCAGATAGAATTAGGGAATAAATTTTATAGGCAAGGCCAACTGGCAGGAGACCCAAGTGTACCCCACATGCAGCATGGTTGGATAATGTCTTTAGCCTCGGGTATATTCGCTTGGGAATATTGAATATTTGCTGATGATTGTTAAAGAAAAGACCCTATGAAGGACGTGTTAGAGGACTGTGTCTCCACGACGCGCATGAAAATATTGTGTGAAAAGGACTGTTGGAAGAATAGATGTTATAAACTTTTTCGATATTACATAATATCGCTGGCAGTTTGTCAGAATGCCATTTTGAGCTGAAATGTGCAAAAACCGAGTTCCAGAACAGGAGTTAGAGGATAGAGAGAACCTCTTCTTCTTGTTTAAAATGAAAGTAAATGCTTCGCTGAAGGATGTGTTCAAGTATGAGAAGTAGGGTCTTATGATTTGAAGTCCAACACTCTAACCACCGAGCCACACCTAGCTACGAAATAATGATGAAATATTATACATATGTGTAGAGAAATAGTTACAACTGTAAATATCTACAAACTGGATCGGATCTATCCAGTGAGGTTGTACATGGTCGTTCGATATATCAGCTAAACAATCCAACAACTACCAACTAACATTTAGTTAGCTGATAAATTGGGGTTTGTCATGCTACAATACATTTAGTTAGAAAAACAAGAAAACCCAAAGCAAACATCAAAGGCTAACATGTACAATGGCTACAGTTTCCATATTAATTGACACAACGCCGTGACCAAACAAGCTGCATGTTATGTCGTCATAACTTCGTTGGAGTGAACAACGGTAACTCTTAATTGGTTTGTTACTGATTCGGAAAAAAAGTTACATTGAAAGCCCGGTTACGAAACTAGAGAGAAAATATATAGAGAAGCGTGCGGTTAACATGGTTACTGTTTGACAAATTTAATACTGTTGCTGCAAATTTTCAGCAATATATGGCTGCAAATTTTATTCGCATATAAGACATACGGATATATCTATTGTTTAAGTGCTCGTTAAAAACGGAAAAAATTGCTACTATTGCAATTGTTATTGTCTAACCCCGGGTAACAGTTCGGTTCATGACGACCAGTGGTCACAGAGTTCATTTATGACTATTTCTCTTTTTCGACATAGTTTACCTCTGACTACTTCATCCAATGTGGCCTCATTGTGCAAAAGCGATCGGGTGTTACGTGTTTGTTATTTCCAGCAGGCTTGGCTAAAATGAAGAGGCTCTCTCAGAACAAATTGAAGAAATGATTGGAAATGTTTATTACTAAATTATGTAGGTGACAAGCTCTTGAGCAAATGAAGAAGTATTTATGCGGCCTCTCGACCTACAAGGAGTAGTATCCCCCCCCCCCAAATCAAATCCGACGGTCATAAAAAAATGTTGATATAATGTAGTCCCACATTACATCAACAGATGCTATAGTCATGGCTTGAAATTTTGCTTGATGAAAGCTGATGTGAGTGCTAAATAACAAAAGCACATAACAATCATAAAGATAACTTCTAAATATAATTGCTTCAAATTTTGGCAAATGGCCGATAATTTTTGAGTGGAAGAGAAAGTCTATTGCACCGACCCCAGTATTTAACTGGTACTTATTTCACCGGTCCTGAAGGAATGAATGGCAACGTTAACCTCGGCAGAAGTTGAATTCAAAAGGTGAAGACGAACGAAATTCTGTAAAGCATTTTGTTCGCCGCACCAATGGTTCTGCCAGTTCGCCGCCTGATAATCTCTAAATATAGAGCTTGCAAAGTGTTGTCAGATTTACAGTTACATCAAGCATTAGCCAACCGTATATTAGCACCACTTCTATTACTGAACTATATATTGCCACAACATGAATTACATCAGCATGGACGTACACATGTCTTATT
>NC_068985.1:120224201-120224894 GCF_001194135.2 Octopus bimaculoides
CAATGCATTATCCATCCATGTATTCCGACATCATATATTACCACACCATATGTATACTATGTTATATACATTTTTATTGACCTATGCATTACCACAACTTGTAAGTTCACACTGTTTTTCCTCCTTATGCATTACGTTCCCACACACTGTATTATCTCACATATACAATGAATTCCTCCTCTATGTCTTACGACATCACACATTACCCCACCATGTATGCCTATATTATGCATGTTTTACTAAACTATGGATTTCCAGAACTTGTATTACCACAACATTTTGCCACATCATGCATTACTTCGTTATGTTTTACTAAACAAAGTATTTCCACACAGTGTACCATCCCTGCATGTATTACGACCTCATTTATTACCATACCATGTATGACTACACCACGTATTTTACACATTATATATCAACGACGTTTATTCAAGTTATGTGAATAGCAGACACATCTCGCACGTCAAATTTTATTCCCTCCCTCCCTCTTTTTCTTGATTTTCCCCTCTACTTTCTCTCTCTCTCTCTCCCTTCTACTCCCTTCCCCTATCTTACTATCTCTGTCTTTACTCTTTGTTTTCTTTGAATGTGTCCTCCTAGTAATCACATATTATTTTATCAACCGTTTACTCTACATCTGATCGTTATCTTTCCCAACAAAATTGGTCAAACAATTTCTCATATTCCCTCTCT
>NC_068985.1:120224971-120225941 GCF_001194135.2 Octopus bimaculoides
CCCCCCCCTCTATATTTCTCTCTCCCTCTCTCTCTTTCAAGTACCCACACATTAAATCTGTATATACACAGTCATACCGCCTGAAACCTAATATCGTTCGCTTTCATTGCACACACACTTTCACACCTATTCATTATATACTTTCGAAGATTATTACTATATTGTATATACGATCTCTTACCTCTTCCTTCATTTTCCATCCCTCTTGCCTATACATCCTTCCATACATAAATGCATGCATACAAGCATACATACATGTATGCTTGTATGCATGCGTATATATGCACGTATACATAGATACATGTATTCCTATATATACAACGTTCATACATACATACACGCACACACATATATGTGTGTGCGTGTACACAGGCGCATATATCAGCATTGCAATGCCTATTTACCTTATATATACGTTTATTTCAATTATCTCGCACGGAAATCTGGGTATATAAATCAAATCTATTTTCTTTAGTTTGGATTCGTTTCATTTCCAGGTTTTTAATTTGGAACGCTTAAAAGACAAAAAAGAAAGAAAGAAAGAATAACAGGAAAAGATACGACGCGAATAAAGAAGACACTGAACAACAATCACAATAACAAAACAATATAAGGTGAGTCAGTGATCGAAAATGCATTTGCAAAAGAACGGTGGCAGACATATTATTGCAAGAGAATGATTTATTTAAAGCAACTTTCAGAACTATATAACATAACAGAAATTACAGGAAATGTGACTTTCGTGAACGATGCAGGATTTCTTTCGAAACAATAGGGACTTATTCGCCCCAACACCACCCTACCCATCTTGTTTCAACCAATCAGCGTTCCCTCTTCATCATACCATTGTCACAAATGTCATACCATTCGTACCTTCGGAATCAGTCTTTCTGAAGGTGCATCAGTTCTGGGAATTAAATCTGATTTATTTATTAGAACATATATATATATATATATATATATATATATA
>NC_068985.1:120226403-120228129 GCF_001194135.2 Octopus bimaculoides
TATATATATATATATATATATATATATATATATATATATATATATATGTGTGTGTGTGTGTGTGTGTGTTTGTGTGTTTGCGCGTGTGTGTGTGTGTGTGCGTGCGTGTGTGTGTGTGTGTGTGAACTTCAATAAATTCGACGAACATAAATCGATACTCACCATTCGTCTCTCGTTCGGTCAATACAAATTGAACGATTTGTCTATTTCATACGTCGGTGTATGTACATACGTGCCTATGTGTCATGTGACCATATGCGGGTGCGTGCGTGTATGTGTGTACGTGTGTGTGTGTGTGTGCCTGCGTATTTTCGCCGTTTAAATACACGTCAGGGCATGTAACATTCACAAATCATATACCAATTTATTATGATGTCTTAATATTGATTTTAAAACGTGTCAATTAATTGTTTATTGTTCATTTAGTCATACATTTTAAAATCTACATATTTACTTGCTTACATATTTCTATCGGTGTGCGTGTGCCGGCATTATTAAATAATACATTCCACACACGCATGTGAGTGAGTTTATGCGTATGTGTGTGCGTGTGCGTGTGCGTGCGCGCTCATGTTTGTATGTATGTATCTGAAGGCGCGTGGCTTAGTGGTTAGAGCATTCGGTTCACATCGTAAGGTCGTGAGTTCAATTCCCGGCGTCGCGTTGTGTCCTTGAGCAAGACACTTTATTTCACGTTGCTCCTGGCAAAGATGAGTAGTACCTGCATATCAAATGGCCAGCCTTGTCACACTTTGTGTCACGCTGAATCTTCCTGAGAACTACGTTAAGGGTACACATGTCTGTGGAGCGCTCAGCCACTTGCACGTTAATTTCCCGAGCAAGCTGTTCCGTTAATCGTATGTATGTATGTATGCATGTATCGATCTATCTATCTATCTGTCTGTCTGTCTGTCGGTCTGTCTGTCTGTCTGTCTGTCTGTCTATCTATCTATCTATCTATCTATCTATCTATCTATCTATCTATCTATCTATCTTTCTATGCATCTATATATGTATGTGAATTGATAAAATATTTCATTTTCAATCGCGTGCTGCACATTTAGTTAAGGGAAAAGTTCTGTACCGTGAAATTGTGAGTGCACTAGCGAAAAGCCGATGACGTTGAATATGTGTTGTAACAGAGCCGGGTAGAAATAGCAACTAAATCACCCCGAAATCACATCAAAGATGACATGAAATTGGGTAAACCTGAAGTCCTAAATATTCCTAAATTAGACAAGAGGTTACAGCTGGAAAGTCTTAAATCATAGGTTTGCTGAAACAGAGCCGACTTGTAGCTAAACAACGATAACGTCAGATAAGGTCTTTGTAGCAAGAAAAGTATATAAGAAATAAATTCTGTTGTATGATAACAAAGAGTGGAGCCGGAAAATAATGCTGTTTGTTTCCATATAGAGAAATTATAAAGAAAATGAATATTACTAATTTCATCTGATTGGGCATCATGCCAACTCTTTAAGAATTACAACGTAATCGATTAAATTGACCTCAGGTCAACTCATTGCTATAGATTTCGGAATAATGGCCAAAACAATTGCTTAAACAATGCAGTGGGACAGCGGTTTTAGTCCAAAGAACTACTTGAAGAAAACATTCTGCCAATGCTACAAAAGTTTCGTTTGTGAAGGGATACTTACATTGTGCTACTGCTTTTTACTTACGTTCGTATTTTATTTTTCAGTTGTATATATATATATATATATAT
>NC_068985.1:120228699-120233319 GCF_001194135.2 Octopus bimaculoides
ATATATATATATATATATATATATATACATATATATATATAAATTCATAAGAATGGTACAGCAAGGTACCGATATTTGCTGTAGAATAGCAATCGATATAAAAACGACGCTATTGTATATATATATATACAGAGAATGGCATAGAGAGAAATCCGTTAATCAGTGCAGCCGAATATTTGGCAACCTTTTACTTGATCGGAATCATAATGCCATAAGGCTGTCAAACGTATAGCTTACTCGAATATATGACCTATTTAAGGTGGCGGGGAAAAACCATTTGTAAGTAAGAGACAGGACATGACAAATTCTTGTATTACATGGATTCGCATTTCTGTAACCTAATTTTCTATTTCTTAACCAACGATAATAATACGTTGTATATTTAAAAAAATACATTTGCAATTAGTCAAGTCATAGTTGTCAGGTTTGGCTGTTTCCAGATACATATATTGATGGTTCGCCCATCATTATCATTAATAGCTATTATTGCTTTTACAGCATCTTAATTTTGTCTTTTGTTTCGTTCTAACAATATTTCCTCATTAGTAACGCAAAAAGCTTCATCAAATAATATCAATAACTTATGTAACAGAGAAAGTGTATAAAAAATATAACAATTTAGAATAATTACACATATTGTGCAATGGTACAAAAATAAGAGAATGGAATAAAATTTGTAAAAATTATTCTTTTACTGATAAATCGTTGTCAATTCCATTAACTGTTATTTCAGACATACGTCTTAAAAATAAACAAACAAAAGTATGATAAAATAAAATAAAATCGAAACCAAGTTGTTATAAACTAAGGTTTCGCTATTAAAATATTATGCGCGAAGTTAAGAAGCATTATGTTTTAAAAAGCCAAGAGAACAGCGCCTTGTCAAGGTTTGAGCTGCGGCATCTGCTGTGACTACGTAGCTCAATAACGTGATGGTTTTATGGGTCTACTTCCTGTGTTGTTATTACTAATTCTAAGATTTACTAATGACTCTGAAGTGGCTTCAGGTCACGAGCGTGGATTGGGTGTCACTAAATGGTCAAGAAAGAGTACCTCCTGGCGGTTTCATCGGAAAGGGCCAGAGTTTTCTGCTCAATTTGGAGGCACTCTTCTGCAGGACTATGCACAGTCCGCAATTCCATTCTGGTGACCAGATACCTGAGGAAAATGTGTCAAAATTGTTCCTCACTCTTCCAATAGTCTAGATATTGCTCCTTCGACTTTTGGCTGTTTTGAATCTGTTTTGAAGAAACTAAGATGAAAGAGTCTGTGATAAGTGTCCTGGAACATCGTCCCTTTGGAGGACATCTATGGGTCCTTCCTGAAGTGGCTGGAGTGCTGCAAGTGTATTAATGTCAGAAGATCGTACTTTGAATGAGATTAGAGTTTTGTATTTCTTTGAAGATAATGTCTCACCTGAAAAATTCTCAAAACTTCTGGAATGCACTTTCTAATATTATTATTGTTGTTGTTGCATTTGTTCTACTTGTTCTTTTAACCTCAGATTTTGTTGGAACCTCTTGGAGTCTTGCTTACAGCCTACGGTACCATGTTCGTTTCAACTATCTATTCGTTTCAACTATCTCATACTTCCTGAGAATTTTCACCGTACCAAATTATTATTATTGTTGTTGTTATTATCATTATTAGGCTCCTAGCCGATGACGTGTTAGAGGCGCGGTCATGATATACGGTGTGTCTTCGGCATTTACAGATCTCGCTGGCTCCCCTCTCCTTTGACAGCTGACGACGGCCGATTTCTTCCTGAGAGAAACAAGTAAAAATAGAGAAAGGAAGTGGGAGAGAAACAGACAGCGAGAAAATCCATGCCATTGTAAGACTCTTCTGGAAAGACACCCCAGTGATATTTGAAGTCAGATTTCAGAAAGCTGGAACGAAGATTATTATGCCATATATTCGAGGCTTTAACTATTCTGCCAGTTTGGCGTCTTATATATTATATGGAAACATAACCGATTTCAAATGATAAGAATAATTTCAAATTAAATTTTACTGTACCCCTCCAAAAATGTATGAGCAAAGATTGATTTCGTTTGTCATGTATAATAGAAAATAGAGAGGTAAAAATAATGTTAACAATCATTAAATCACAATTTTCTCTAGTTATGTTTCATTTTACAAATTTAGTTACATAATCATTAAGGGAAATTAGTTGAGATCGGTGTCACAATATTCTCGTCATAATTTACGTCTTTCTGATAATCGATGGCGCTCTAACATTCACTAGCATGAAGTGTTACAGCACATATTTCAAACATTACCAATTCGGAATAATTTTTTTTCTTCTGAAAATAAATGATTCTTCGGCTTGTTTAAATGGAAATTAACACCTCAAATTTCCTTTTTCATTTCGTTTTTATTTTATTTTTCACGTGTATAGAGCAGCATATATTACCTGTCTCTCGATTTAACAAAGAAAACGCTATTATTTATTTTATTACCTTTGTCAGTAAACTTTCCAGGAAAAAGACAAACTCTATTTAACTGTAGTGTAAAATACGATTTCGATTCTGTAAAACCGGCACTACGTCGGTTACAACGACGAGTGTTTCAGTTGATCTAATCAACAGAACTGCGTGCTCGTGAAGATAAAGTGAAAGTGGCTGTGCACTCCACAGACACACGTACCCTTAACGCAGTCCTCACTAAGATTCAGCATGACACAGAATGTGACAAAGCTAAGTGGACTGGAGCACTTGTTTCAATCATAATATTGGGGCCATGCTGGAGTACTGCTTTGAAGAATTTTCGTCTAAAAGAATCGACAGAAGTGCATATTTGTTTTAAGTCTGATATTTATTTTATCGGTATATTTTGCCGAACCGTTAAGGTTCGTGGATATAAACACACAAAAACTTGTTGGGAAGCGGGAGAAAAACACACGGGCGTAGACACATACAGACATACACACGTGCACGCACGCACGCACACACACACATACACAAACACTAACACACACACACACATACACACACACACACACACACACACACACACACACACTGTTACTTATTGTAACCATGCCTGAAGGATGAAAGGCAAATTCAACCTCGGCAGAACTTGAACTCAGAAGATAAAGACGGACGAAATGCCGCTAAGCATTTAACCCGGCATGCTAACAACCCTGCCAGCTTACCGCCTTGAACCAATAATTATAATATTAATTATAATATTAATTATAATATTAATTATAATATTAATTATAATATTAATTATAATATTAATTTATAATCGCTTCTCCACCTTTTTGGCTGCCATCAAAGTGTAGTGTAGTATTAATTTGTTGTTATAAAATATAAAATAAATAGAAAATGTATTAATATAATTCCATCTGAAGTACTAACTACTTAAAAATGTGATGCGAAGTTCTTTGAACAGTGATGCTTGAAGCACCATTACTAGTGCGATTACGCCTCTTGCTCAGAGACAGCTTCGAATGAGAGTCAGGCTGGTATCTTCATGCAACATGAATCCAACCTCTCAATATATTTCAATATTTGGTCACGTATTTTCATTAAATATTTATCTATCCTCCTATATGTGTATGTATAATGGTTATGAAACAATTGTTGTATTATGCAATAAAGCATCTTGCTCGCTCCATTCTTTTTGTTCACACGCACACACACACACACATATATATATATGTGTAAGTAAGTGTGTATGCGTGTGTGCGCCTGTGTGTGCGTGTGCGTATGTGTGTATGTGTGTGTGTGTATGTGTGTATGCTTGTAAGTGTAACTGTTTATGTACGTAGACTCATGTATATATTAAACACTTACAGTGTGCTAGTTAATAGCCCCAGTTGTCTGAAGCTACCCGGTTTTTCTGAATAAATAAACGATTCGGCAATTTATTTATCTCGGATTGGTCAAATGATGTAAACACCTCTGAGGAAAACCCAATCAATTGCGTTTATTCGTTATTTATTTTAGTCTTCAGAGAAACTAGCAACGTTTGAATGTCTATTACAAAACGTTTATGTCTCTATACACATTCATACACACACATGCACACGCAAACACACCTACACACGCTTAGGATCCATCTGACTGAATGAGAAAATTTAGTAACTGCTTCCGACACTTTTCTTTCTTTTGCTTTCCATTAATCTTTCTCAACTCACATACATAAAATCACTTATACTCATGTAGAATACTAACATACTCATAAAGTGATAATATATACTATTATATTAAAGGGATACAAGTACACAATGTGTAAGTGCAAATGCCTACATATATTCACATTTTTAAAAGCAGGTGTTCATAAATTCCAGGCTCTGTCTTCATTCAGACAAGGCTTCATCATATTTGATAGTGACTGTCTTAGATTTCGGAAAAACATGAATCCTTTGAAAAATACCTGACGGAAGTAGATACACATATAAGTACATATATACTTATTAATATTTCTAAGTCTCTCTAAAGGAGACTACGGCAGCGGTACTGGAAATTAATAGTTATCGCCAAGCCAACATGGCAGTCCCAAAATTAGGACGAAAGCTGCCGTGAATTAGCTCCAAGAAGCCATCGCCTCTAGCTAGCTATGTGACACACGAAACCTGTGTCCTTTATAACCCCTGTTCGAAGGTTATAA
>NC_068985.1:120233899-120235345 GCF_001194135.2 Octopus bimaculoides
AAATATATACATATATATATATACGACGGGCTTCTTTCAGTTTCCGTCTACCAAATCCACTCACGCGGCTTTGGTCGGCCCGAGGCTATAGTAGAAAACACTTGCCCAAGGTACTACGCAGTGGGACTGAACCCGAAACCACACAGCCACTCCTACGCCTATATATATATATATTTATATATATATATACACACACACACACACATATACATGGTTGTGTATGCGTGTTTGTGATTTTATGTGTATGTGTGTGTGTGTGCGTGTGTGTGTGTGCGTGTGTTTGTGTGTATATGCGTTACAAAACAGAAGAAAGAAAATGCTTTGAGAAATTCATCAAGCATAAAACAAAGTATCTTCATTTTTATCAAAGGATGTTACCGTTGTCATACGATTTGGTCACACAAAATAAAAGGGTTAATAAATTGAAATTAATTTAATTGAATTAATTTCGTGATATAACTTCTGGAAGTTAACATGTTTTTCTTATACGGTGCTGAGATTTCGTTTCTTTCTGATTGTTGATGAGTCGTAGTGATTGCAGCAGAGCCAGGTGGCTATTAATATTAACCATAGCAGTAGGCGTTGCAGTTAGTGGTACCAGCAGCAACAGCAACGCTTATAGTTATATTCAAATTACGACAAACGTAAACAAACAAGCGAAGCTTACCTTTAGAAACGTTCTCAACGCTTCTAAAAGCAAGCTTCGCTTGTTTGTTTACGTTTCTCGTAATTTGAATTTAACATATGAGAGCGTCTCATAAAGCGAGATTTATATATCTTAATTTGCAGTGGAATTTGTGGTGGTGAGTTTAGCTTAATCGGCAAAAGCATCGTCGCATGTAATGACGGGGATGTGAGTTCGAGTCCACAGCTGGCCACCTACACTTTTCTCTGCAAAAATAGGGATAGTTTATCCTGTTCAGGCTATATTATCAGCATTATTCTGCGATTGAGAATTTAAACATCACTTTTTTAACTTTCTATAAAATAGCTTATAGTTATAATGGATGTAGTTGTGTCATTCGAACTAGTAACAGGCGCAGGTTCAGCAAAAGTTTTGGTGGTATTTTTCTATTTTTACTCCCAGTTTCTTATATTTGCTTGATTTAAAAAATTACACCTGTGGGGTAAAAGGCTTGCTTACCAACCACATGGTTCCTAACCACATGTTTCCAAACCACGTGCTTCTCAACTACATGCGTAGCACCTTGGGCAAGTGTCTTCAATTATAGCCTCAAACCAACCAAATCCTTGTGGGTGAATTTTGTAGATGGAAACTGAGAGAAGCCCGTCGCGTGTATATACACATATATATGTATTATTGTGTGTGTCTTTATGTCTGTGTTTATCCCTCCCAATCACCACTTGACAACCGGTATTGGTGTGTTTACGTTCCCGTAATGTAGCGGTTCGACAAAAGTTATCGATAAAATAAGTACTAGGCTT
>NC_068985.1:120235530-120243041 GCF_001194135.2 Octopus bimaculoides
TGTGTGTGTGTGTGTGTGTGTGCGTGTGTGTGTGTGTGTGTGTACTTTATTATTAAAGCTGCAGAATCATCACAAAAATATCACAAAAAGCTGCTACTCAGAATTTCAGGTTCCCGTTCATCGGACAGTTTGTTTGAGAATGGAACAAAGAATAAAGCTTATACGTATAAATACACAATTTACATTGAAGATACACATTTGAAATCGGTTTTGTTTCAATGGTCCTTTCAACTAACGGTCTTTTTAAGAACCAGTGATATACATAAAATTAAAATGGCGACTTAAAAATCATATTACGTAAAATCGAAGAAAACCTTAAATCAGAAATTAGCTTTAACTAGAAGGAAAAAAAAAACGCATATATGCCTAGAATAAATTAATTAATGGTAAAATAAATTCAATTAAAAAATATAAGTCTGTTTGTAATAAAATATTCACTTACAGAGATATAAACAGCATAAAAATAAACACACGTACAAACGTATACCAAAATTTACCTATGCATACACACACAACAAACATATACATATATATATACACTAAGCATACAAACGTTGATATATGTATGCATACATATATACAAGCACATACAGGCAAACTATAAAAGTGAATATATATACTACTGCATATATAGGTATCTATATATATATATACACACATCATAAGTCTCAGTGCGTATATTCTCAATGCCCAACTATGATGTTGCAAGTATAGAAAAAGAACGAGAAAAAGAATCAGAAGGAGGGAGAAAGAAAAAGTAAGAGAAAGAGAAAAATAGAAAGAGGGAAAGAAGATGATTTGAAAAATAGCGTTTCTTAATGTATCTTACTATTGTCAGATACATTGAAAAGTCTTCTGGAAGCTTGTAAACGCACACATATAAGAAAATTCACACATATAAAACAGACATACATATCCACATAAATGCGTGCATATATACAATTGTAACGCACATATATACACGCATACAAATATACAGATAAACATATACGTACATATATATATATATCTACATACATACACGTCAAGATTCATATATACACCATAACGTATATACGCATACGAATATATTAAAAACACTCTGGTGCATTGAATATTAAAATCAGAAAACGGTGCAAAAAATTAATGTAATGTAAATATGAAAAAATATGAATTTAAATATTAAAAAATTGAAATAGAAAAATTCAAATTTAAGATTTGAAGAATAACTAAAAATTTGACCCACGTTGAAATTTAAATTTAAAATTGTAAACAGTCGAAGTTTTTCTTGAAAGTCGAAAAATGTAAAATGTAAGATGTAAAGGCGATAGATGGAAGTGAATATTATACAAAATGTTGCCTGTTTTTAGGTGGAAAAGCCAATTTCAAATGCGGAAGTCAAATATTATCCTTATGGTATTTTATCACACGACATTTTATACCACGTAGCATGTCAGCAGAAATTCAAAAGCTCCTGTCTTTGGTTCAATGCTTATTTATCCTGGAACCAGATGAAAAGCCTTTCAGTCAGGAACAAATTGCACCTCACTGGGCGTCTATGTGCTCCATGCTGATATGGTGCAGCTTTCTCCAAAATCGTCTTGCCAATATTGAAAGAACGGGTATCATTTTCTTTGAAATACCAGACATGTCTTGCAAGACTCCTTGCTGTCCTATTTTCGGGGTATCGAAATGAATTTCGGTGGGAACATAATCAAGTTTTAAGGAATTTTCCGAAGCTCCCGTATATGTTTTGTATTCTTGTGAGCCATCTATTTGCACCTTAGCTCTATAAACAATTCCTTTCGCTAGACAATTTTCGACTAACGGACAGCAACTTTGATATTTACAATTGCAATTCTTCTGGTTATTTCCGGTACTGTGGTTGCTTCGAATAGTTTTCGTGGAGTGCTGGTTAATTAAAGGGGTGAAACTCTTGCAACAAGAATAGCTAATCTTTAGCGGTCTTCTTTTCAAAATTCTATAGAACTTATTCATTTCTTGAAAGTACGTAGAAGCTAGTGTCAAGAATTCTCTACCTACATTAGTTTTTACTGCAATGTTAAATGCCGGATGAAACCATAGAACTTTCCTAGTTCTAGTTCTACGTGTTCTATTATTTCTAGTAGTGTTTTCACTAAGCTGGATCTTCTCCGAGAATCCGCTGTTCCTTAATGCGTTATTATACTACGGCGCGGCATTTTGAAACGCTATCTCATCTGAAGATATGGATATGCACCTTCCTATATTATTCACTAAATTCTTAAATACTACGATAGATGATTTGATTCTTTCTTAATATAATTATAGTTTTTCATTAGGATTATAATTGGGTTTAAATTTATCTAATTGCAAATCTAAGTTAATATCTATAAAAAAAAATCTACATTATTAATGTTAGTATCTATCGTTATCCATAAGCCCATTCTTCGGAAGAAAGCGATAAGATTCTTCGTAAGTCTATCTAACTCATGACCGTTCTGATTCCGGGTGACTATCAGAACGTCATCCCTGTAAAATCCTGCATCTATAAAAGGAAATTTCAGATGCATGTTCTGCAAAATATAAGCTCCTATAAGCATACATATCTCCGCCCCATCATATGCCCCCATCGGCACATTGAATAAGGTAGACTTGCTCCTTTTGACCCAGGTGGAATCATCGTAAAAAAGGAGGGATATCCTTCTTTACAGGATAATATCTATATCCGAACTGTCGATGGTAACATATCGCTTGGTGAAGTCTAATGCTTTAAGAAGTAGAAGCCTAGATATTGACAGGAAAGATCGACAATATCGAACGGCATAAATTTGTAGTTATATTTATGGCTAATTCCCTTGAACTAATCTACAACTCACTATCTCCCGAAATCTGTCAATTTTATTCTCCATTTAACTTGTTTAAAATAGAATCTAAAATATTTTTGCAAATAATGCCCATATCTGTTTCTATTGGGTTGATTAGTCTACAAGAACATTTGGACATTTATTTTTTAATCACTACAATTGTTTCGACGCACCTTAGTTCTTAGTTCTCTTGATTATGCAAATGTTTCCTTGCATTATGAGATCTAGTTTTGTTTCCTCATGTGATATGTAAAAACTGTTTTCGTAAGTTTAAAATCTTCCCTTTCAAGAACATCTATCGTGGCCTGAATTTAGTAGTTGTCACTTAGCTTATCAGGGTGTTTTGTTGCCGAAGAGCCCTTGTGAGACTGCTTTGAATGTGTAGATGTAGTGGGATGGTGATTCTGATACTGTTAAAGAAATTGCCATTTTAAAGGGATTTGTAATTTATTTCTTTGTACTGATGATTTGTTCTTCATGGTTGATTACACATGCGATTGTCCTAGCTGGCCTTTAAGATTTAACGCTCGGTCATATACATGCATACATACGCATAAACACACACACACATACATTCACACACGCACTTACATATATACGCATACATATGCATTTGTGTATATATATATATATATGCACACATACATATACATACGTATATACACACACGCTCACATATATGGATATATACGCGCACTCACATACATACACATATATAAACATACCTACTATCGCATGCATATACGTACACAGATGCTCGTGTATGCATACATACGCTTACACACGCGCGCGTGAACACACACACGTATATATCTACTAACACACGCGCGCGCGCACGGAACACTCACACTCATGTATACAAATACATATATTCACACACACACATGTCCATATACAAACATATCTACGCATACATATATATATGCTCATATACTTACAAACGTGCATACATAGGTACATGTATACTCACAATTGCTTAGTATGATTTCAACGCTTACTCTTAAACCGACATTTTTACATAATTTCTTGCTTATTCTGCATTTATTATATTTCCAGCTAATCTATTCTACTGTTAATTCTTTTGCACTCTTTGTGTCATATTTTATGCCGTTGGATATGAGTGCATTACACGCTTATTTCACCCACTTTACGCCGCACTCTCTATTTCTTAGAGTAATCATGTCATCTACCTTAGGATAAAGAAATTTGCTGACTAAGTAAAGTTAGCTGTATCTTTCATAGAGACTTGTCTCTTTGTTTGAAATATCGATCTAGCATGGAAATCTATTGATGAGTGAAGATTCACCACCGGCCTTGTTTAATCGTATATTTTAGGCTTTTACTCTTTGAGCAAAACTTATCTATCGGTTGTCAATGTACTTAACACTCTTAGATTGTTAACTACTATTAACCATTGATGGGCAATTTGAGGCGGTAATAAATTTGACCATTGTAAGTTGGAGAAAAAGAGTAAAACTAATGAGGGTTTGTTACAGTGGAGACTCTGGTTCATGTCCTTGTATGAGACCAGGAACTGCCTGATTTCCTATAAATTTACTTTCCCTGTGTAAACGAGGCAAATACTAAATTTTCTCCTACTATATCTACGGCGGAAGGGACCAATGCCCATAAAAATATTTAAGAGAATTGTAGTAGTACATATACAATTACTCCAACCTATAGTAAGATATAATAATCAGAGTATAAATCACTCTTAATCACCGTTTACGGGGGGAAATGGTTTAATGCCAACACACACAATACAGAAGGGCATAAAAATACCGAACAAAAATATATACTTTCCCAGCAGGTACAACGCCTTCTACGTCTGGCTGAGGAACTTCGATAATACTCAGACAAATTAGGAGTTTTTTGGTGTTGTTCACGGAACCGAGGGAATATTAGCCGAAGAATATCTTTCATCTAAATCATTGTTTGATGCTTCTTATGCAAAACTTGTTGGCAATAAATAGATTTGCCAATTAATTCTATACTTTATTCTTTATTCTGTCCCTTTGGAATCGCAAGGGTGGATTTTGTGTATTTTTGAAAAATATACACGAAATATCCATATTTCATTCAACTTCCTTCTTAGTATTTACCTGTGATAGGTTTACAACATGTAGTTCCCCAGATGTACATATTACACCGTTGAGCTTCAAATTTATGCTAAACTCATTCTTGACAGCCAGGTTCATGATGCTCTAAGTTCTGGCCATCTTTACGCTTAGTCTTCAATAAACCAACTGAAAAGTATAATAAAAGAAAATAAAAAGAAATCTAACATTTCGTAAACACAGGAAATATACACTTTTCCTAGAATAACTTAAAAGATTTTTAGAATCAAAATCTTTTTTAAGAGTTAGAATTAAAATCTTTTAGTTTCAAAATAAGGTTTCTATATGATTTCGATTTCTTGTTTTAGTTTGGATTTACGGATTAAAATTTTGTGTTAAAGGTGTTAATTGAAGGTGATGGATTCGCTAAGATAATGGTAAGCTTGGTGTTAACCTAATGTAGTGAGCAAAAAGATGCTAATTAATTAAAATTCTGAGATTGTGTTCCTGGAATTCTTGAGCAGAATTAATCATTAAGCTAACGATCACTTCCCTTCACCAGGAGGTAAATTAATTAACATTTTATGACTCGCCGCATTATGTAATATGTTAGCCTCGAACTTTTTATTTGTTTCCCATACAGAGCATGTTGCTGGGCTTTGTTACTAGAGACATAAACAAGTCAGACGAAATGATTTAAAGATGCCAATTTAACTCTTTACATTCTGGCTTTAGCCTCATTGGATCCAGTTTAATATCCTTCCGTCTGAAATCAATAAAATATATAGTAACTTATAAAATAATCGATATAGATTTAATTGACGGTAGTTAATGTCTTCATGCGAAAGATTGATCTTGCATTAAGGATAAATAAATACCATACCGAAGAGAAATGAAAACACCTACTCATGATGTAATGACTTTAGCTGTGTTAGACTGCCATAAATATCAATGGCTAAAATTAAATAAAATAAATAATTGGTGATTACGTTTCTTAGTTTTATTCACAACGGAACGTTAACACTGCTTCAATCCTTCTCAACTAAATATATGCAGTACAACATTCGTATAATGAGAAGCATGGTCTCATTACCTGCAACTCATAAAAACAGGAGTAACAGATTTGTACCCGGGAAATTTCTTGTTCGTTTGGACTCGGAAATTGTTCTATAAGAGTGAGGTTCCTTTCGCGACTAAATGGTTCCGGTTTCCATCCTTATTGCAAAGCATCTAAGGAAAGTGTATTCTTTCATAACCTCGATTCGACTATAGCCTTATGAATAAAATACGATGGCCGGAATTTTGTCCTCAAATTTTCTTTTGTGCTTACGTGATACGCTAAATTGTCGTTGGATGTCTTGAGCAAATTTCTTTCGGTTTCATGCATTTGGACTGCGTCTCCTGCCTTAGAAAGCACCCTTTCAACTTTGCAGCAATCATCGAGTCATTGAAAATATCTGTAGTTGCTTCTATTTTATCGTCGATTAATTCATTTAAAAATATAAAAAAAGATTTGAGCATATGCAAACACTTAACACAGTTGAATTTTCGATTTCCACCAGGAATCGACAAAGTACCATTAGTAAAGATACATGAAAGTCACATTTTACCATTTCCGTTTTTGTTTCCCGTTTACTTTTCTAATTTAGATATAAGGGCAGCAATTTAAAGGTAGGTGGTATTACTTCATATTATCAACTCCAGTACTTAGCTAATACTTTATTTTACCAACTCCGAAGGTAAGAAAAAGAGATTTGCTTCAGTGGGATTTAAACACAGAATGTAAAGAGCCAAAAGTAATATTGTCAATTCTTATTCTTTCGCTCTAACGAGTCTGCCAGTTGATTGCACAAGATTAAAAACAGAAAACATTTCAAAAGAAAAGACATAATTCATAGTCAGTGCATTAAAGACGATAACTTATTTCAAGCCTAAAGTAAAAATATTGAAATTAACCAGAGACACTCACTCATAGATACACACAGAGACATTCATAGACACGCACAGACACACACGCACACGTACACTACACACACAAAAATGCGCGCACACGCGCACATCTCTTTTATGTATTAACGCATAAGTATAACAACAAAGTTTGCTTTTCGATTAAAAACTCCAGTCGTATTTTGTCTAATAACACAATAATTAACAAAATTCTTATGCTATTGTCAATGCAACAAGATATGGCATAGTTTTCTTTAATCTGCTGTATAATAGAAACATAAGTGTGTGCGTGTGTGTGTGTGTGTGAGTGAGAGAGTATTTAATGTAAACTGAAAATGAATTTCTCTCTCTCTCTCTCTCTCTCTCTCTCTCTCTCTCTCTCTCTCTCTCTGCGCACGCACGCATGCACACGCACGCACACACACACACACACACACACACACACACTTACGCACTCACAAACACACATACAAGCATGCGCGGTTATTTAAATAAGAACTATATATAATATTATCATTATTATCATTGTTATTAAGGAGGCGAGCCAGCAGAATCGGTAGCGCGCCGGAAAAAAACGCTTAGCGACGTTTTGTCCTTCCTTACATTCTGAGTTCAAATTCCGCCGAGGTTGACTTTACCTTTCATCCTTTCGGGAGCGATTAAATAAGTACCAGTTACAGAA
>NC_068985.1:120243051-120244205 GCF_001194135.2 Octopus bimaculoides
GCGAGCTGGCAGAATCGTTAACACGCCGGACGAAATGGTATTTCGTCCGCAGTTACGTTCTGAGTTCAAATTCCGCCGAGGTTGACTTTACCTTTCATCCTTTCGGGAGCGATTAAATAAGTACCAGTTACAGAAATGTAAGACATTGTACTTCCAGTAGAAAGGATTATTACTATAATTATTATTATGTTTTTATTGTTCTTGTTGTTCGTGATTGTTTCATTTACTCGCTATTTGATCGTATATATGTTACTTCGGTTTTTGTCAGCGAAAGCAAAATAGAATCCATGCGGTAATGTCATCTGATAGTGTGAGTAGTCCTAAAATATTTATGCTGCCCTTATTTCTACCCTTATTTCCTTGTATGTCTCTTTCTTAATTTAAATTATTCATCTACTTTTCATAACATCAATTTCTAAATACAACATTACAATGTCATGAATCTATGTATAGGTGACTGGTTTGTTTTATACTTTTAGTCCTGTCATATATTTGTAAGTCATGCCTATAACCGATATAGTCTGAACACAATCGTGAATGCATACGTTATAATTATACATAAATGCATGAACATATACAATAAAGACGAATAACATTAATTGAAGAATCATACAAGATAAAGTCCTGATTTACATCCGAGAGGAGACTAAGTAAAAGACTCGTTTTATTGCTACGAATTCCAAATGAGAAGGGGGGGGGATATTTTCAATAATTCGAGAATTTATATTCCATGATAATTGATATATATATGTAATTGACTTCATGGCACGTATTCATGACACTAATCATGAGTTATAACGCATACTTCCTTTTCGCTTGAATTATGCAGATTATCCTTAGCCATACATGTTTTCTGCTCTTTCCCATTTTGCGTTATATGCGACTATACCATCTGCTGGAGTCGAGGTAAGACGATTGGTGTGCTCATAAAACCTATTGAAGCAGAAACATGAGACAACAACTTCCTGCTATTTCGAAACCACGACCTTATTTATGGTTGTGAATTCAGTCCCTAACCTGTAGGCCACATGCTATTTCACACACACACACACGCACGCACACAAGCTTGCATACATACACTTTCGCGCACATGTATGTACGCACATATATAAATATATATTATTATATGATCGAACGCCACGCATCCTTTTCCA
>NC_068985.1:120244347-120250203 GCF_001194135.2 Octopus bimaculoides
TATATATATATATATATATATATATATATGTATGTATATATATATATATATATATATATAGATAGATAGATAGATAGACCTCTGTGTGCGTATTGGCTTTTCACGTGAATATATTTGTGGCATGCATGAATAATCTAACCTCTGATTCATAACAGGGTCATCAGTTTAATTTTTTATTAGAAGTAAATATTATTGCTTTATATAAATGATTCCCTTCTTTCAAAAGATTTCTCAAATATTCCGTTTTCATTTGCGAAACTCTCACTCTTTATTTTAATGCTTTCATTTCAAGTTTTAATTTGCTTTTGGGAACAACTACGATAAATTACTGAAAGAAATATATACAAAGTTCACAAATTTCACTTGAACCCGCATATTTCGTTTATTTCCGTAAAAGGATCTTATTTATATATTTTTGCCGGCTGTGTTCAGCTCTATGTATCTGTGGTCAATCACACAGGCACACGTATGTATTTGCATGTAAAATTTATGTATGTGTGTGTGTGTTTGTATGTGTATGAGAGAAAGAGAGAGATGAATCGGTGTATTGTCATGTATACGTACATACATAAATACATATGCATACAGCTCTTTTGTATGTGTGCGTGTGTGTGTGAGATAGAGAGTGAGATGGAGAAAGAGAAAGTGAGAAAGAAAGTGATGTTTAAGTGGCACTCACTCTCCCTCTCTCTCACACATACCCACGCACACATACATACAAAAAGATGTATGCATATTTATTTATGCATGTACGTATACATGACAACGCACACTCTCATATGCACGCACACACACACACGTCTATTTCATCTGATGTTTGATGCTGTATGTATGTGAGTGGTTGCGTGCATGTATGTATGTGTGTATGCGTGCGAGTGTGTATGTGTGTCTATGTGTGTGTGTGTGTGTGCGTGCGTGCGTACGGCGTTCCACATTCGCCCTTTATTTCAATCACTTGTGAAAATATTCACGTAACTAATTTTTTCATTTAATCCCCATTTTAATTTTCAAAAAAGTTTCCGAAGATGTAGAGGATCAGTATTCTACAGTAAACCAAACACGAATACATGTAGCCAAAGACAATGTCGACTTCTGCAACTCTGTTAACTCTATTAAGCATTTTTGCAGATACATAAACAAAAGTTTATATGCTGCAACATGCACTCTTATGCAGAATGACAGTCAGCAGATAACTAAAAATGACGACGTTGCACAGTATGACAGAAGATACATCAGTACCAATGAGCCTTTTTGGCACATCTTCAGCTTTTCCATTCATGAGAGGCACCCAGTTATCATTCATCTGAGTGTTCATCTAGAAAATGGCCACAGGGTTATCTTTACAAAACAAACAGACTTGCAACAAGCCCCCCCCCCCCAAATAATAAAATGAACCCTTACTGCCTTTTTATAGTTGTGTCGAATAGTCGAATAGTCGAATAGATGAATATGAAAGAAAACTCCTTTACCCACAATTGCCTAAATATTATACCTAGAGCAACAATAAATGGCACAAGAAGAAACGAGGGGCTAACGTTCTTGCAAGGGTATACAACGTCCAGCCAAGCCAAGAAGAATGCTACTACTTACGGCCCCTTTGCATGAAATACGCGGTACCAAATCATTCCAAGATTCGAGGAGGGTAAATGGTCATGTGTGTGAAACTTATAGGGAAGCATGCTACCAACAAGTTTTTTTTTAGAAACTGATGAGCATTGGGACATTGCACTGACTGAAGCATCAATATCAGATTTTTTTTGCAATTATACTGAATATGTGTCAACTTGGTACTCCCTTACAGCTTTGGATGATACATCGTGAGGAATTAAGGTATGTAGTTCAATAGTCAAACCTGGATATCAATATTCAGTTCTATGAAACAATTTTAAACCAAGCACTGATTGAAACTGGGGATCAGGTTTTGGCCATGGGAGGCAAGAATTTGCGAGAGTCTGGCTCTGGAATGCCAAAAACCATCAAATTCGTGCTTTAACTTCAAGAGACATAGCAAGATAGATAAATTATGACATTACAGAGTTGGCTGCATTTGTGAATGAACATGAATATAAACTTCTTCCAGAACAATGTTGTGCATATGATAAAATAATTTCGTCAGTCAGAGAAGAAAGCGGAGAAAATTCCTTTCTTGATCTTCTGGTGACAGAGGTAAAACATTTGTAACAACATTGCTTCTCTCCAAGGTAAGGCAACGAAAAAGCATTGCAGTTGCTGTAGCATTGTCTGGCTTTGCTGCCACCATTCCTCCCAAGAGGACGAATAGACCATTCTGCTTTTAAATTAACGCTAAACCTGACAGTCAAATTTGTAACATAAGCAAAAGTTCAACCTCAGCAGAAGTGTTGCGCCATTGCTATCTGATCATTTGGGATGCATGCACTATGTCACATAGTGGTGCAATGGAAGTTCTTGCTAAGACCTTACAAGGCATAAGAAGCAACAAAAAATCTATAGGATAAATTACATTAGGTTTCTCAGGAGACTTCAGACATACATTACCAGTGATTCCGAGACAAACAGAATCCGATAAAATAAAAGCATGCATTAAGTATTGGAAAAATTATCCTTCAATACTAACCCGCGAGCTTTATTACATAGGGACCAACGTGCAGAACAGTTTTCAACCTGGCTCCTCCAATTAGGAAACGGGTAAGTACCATTTCATGAGAATGGTCATATCAATTTGGCTCATATTTCTATCATGGTGAATTTCCCAGCTGAATAGAAGAACGGTAAAGGGTATTTCCAGACTTAGGTAATAATTATAATTCACATAAATGTTTGTGTAAAAGGGCAATTCTTGCTCCAAAAAATGAGACAGTAGCAAGGATTAACTATGAATTAATGAATAAGATTCCAACAGTTATTAAGGAGTACACATCAGTTGATTCAGTCCATGATGAAAGTCGAGCTGTCCGTTACACCACAGAGTTCCTTAATTCTCTTGAGCCACCTGGAACTCATCCACAATCTGATAGAAGCAAGCTACTATCATCACTGGATATACCGCTGGGGAAAGGTTTTTATTCCAAAAATTTCCAATCAAACCAACACACATGCCATTTGATTTCAAACCAACACAATTCCTCGTGTGACTTTGCTTCGTAATGTCTATTAATGAAGCTCAAGGTCAGACTTTGAAATCTACTGGCTTGCACTTAATTGAGCCCTGCTTTTCTCATCGTCAACTTTATGTTGGTTCCTCCAGGGATGGCAGTTTGCAAGACTTATTTCTCAATATCCAAACCAGAAAACAAAGAATGTTTACCCAGACGCTCCTCCCTTCATAAATGTGGTAAATTTTGTATTTTCGTCTATTATTATTATTATTATTATTATTATTATTATTATTATTATTATTATTATTATAATTATTATTATTATTATAATAATTATTATTATTATTACTACTACTATTTTATCTTTTGACTTTTGATTTGTATGTATACAAGTTGGCTCCAAGTCTCACACAGAGACCTCAAGAGACAACAAGTTAGAAGTTAATGTTGGTATTTTGCCTAGTGACATATATTTGGTTTTGTACATAGTATTGTTCTAGAGAATGTTTAAGAAAACATAAGAAAATTATGTAGACAGTATTTTACGTAGGATATGGGCAGTTCCCATGACCATTATCTTTTGAATCTCTGCCATTTTTGAGGTTTCCTGGTATCTGAGCTATGTAGCAATCAGCCCCTTCTGCTATCATTGCTAGGTCACCTAAGAAAACAGATATTGTTTTAGTGTTCAGGTTCCAATTTCTATTTCAAGATCTTTATATTGCTCAGTAATTTTATTACTATTATTATTATTATTATTATTATTATTATGATTATTGGATTATGAATTCAGAATTGATTTCCCATTCGAAGAATGAATTGTATCCCAACTGAAGAATAAATTGAATTTAGAATAACAAATTTCTATATAACATAATTTGCTTTTTCTTCCAATATATATAGAACAATTCCATTCCCACGTATCGCCGGGTGCCTCTGCTAATATGTGTGTGCGCATATATACATATATGTAAATGCGTATGTACCTTCTCATATCTGACGATGATATGTAGTTGTAGATGTCAGATATCCACATTTTATCCCAGAATGAAAAACTAAATATTTTGACTCAATCCCGAAAGAACCAATCCCAATTTACTTGTACTAGCAAAATCAACGGTCTTTATTCTTTTCTTCAAAGCTTTGGATATGGAAATACAGTAAATGATGAACATTAAGAAAACATTTGGGAGAAGTTGAAAGAACCAGAAACTTCAACGTGGAACTATGAAGATTTACCGTCACAGTATTTACGTGTTTATCTATTCCAATTATAGAGAAAAACGAATGTAGGAAACATGGAAAAATATATTTTGAGCACTTTTATATTCCGAAATTTCTAAAATTATTTTTAAGTTCTTAAAATCCGAAAGAAAAAGAAAATATTATATAATTATACAGATAATATAGAAAATGTTTTCTGTAAAAAAAAACAAAAAGAAAATCCCGGTAAACTGGCCAAAAATATTATTCCTTTTTCATTCAAATTTTCCTAAGGAATTTAAAGTATTTTGTCTTTGTAGATTTGCTTTTACTACTTTTTAAAAATCTTTTTTCATAACTCAACTAGGTTATAGAATGTTTCTGACTGGGTGTATCTAAATCAACAAGGTTATCGAAATATATCTTTCACAGAATGTTATTCTGGTTCCTCTTTTTTTTTTATAAAAGTTATGTTCGAGTGGTGTAATATCATAACATTTTGGCAATATTTAAAAGGAAGGTTGTACAAATACATTAAGTTAATAATCAATATCTCAAAAAGAATACAATGGGTCTAGTGGCAGCAAAGTTCTGTTGCTGTTTATATTGTTGACAGGTGATTGACTGCCATTTATTAACATATTACTATATCTGCTAGTGTCTAAGTTATTAACACTCGAATATTTCGTTTTATTATTTGCTACCACCTTATGCAGCCAATTCGCCGAGTCTTCAGAACTTTAGATAAGTTGCTTAGAGCTACTTTTCCGACGAACTGTGTTCAAAAACTGCTGAAGTTAACTTTGCTTTTCATTATTTTATTGTTCATAAATAAAGGACTGTTCCTATACTTGGGTTGTTCTCTGTCTTTGTTCCCCTCTTCGTATCTCTGTCTCTGTTTGAACGAAATAAGCTATGGCTTAAGAAGGAGTGTCCTACTCAAGTCAAAAATTCCCATAACATGCCTTGTCATAACGGCTCCCTACTAGTTCATAAGCCACACCCTACTAACTACTTCAGACATCTAATTTCGAATTACAATTCTCATTTAAGTGTTTTATAATTTTTTAGATGTTCATCGTGTCCTTTGTTGGTGTTCTTAGAACAATCATAAAACCGCAACTGTATTAATGGTCCTAAGAAACTTCATATCATTTTATAAAATCTTTCATCAAATAATGAAAATGGCTTTAATTTCTGGCCATTTGTCGAAGGTTCCCTCCTACCTCATTTCTTTAATGACATCTACGTATAGCAACATCAAAGCGATAAAGAACGATGTACCTCAGATACAGATACGATATTTGTTAAAATTAGTCAAATCACACAGTTTATTTTGCAAAATATAGCGTATTAAATAATTCACTTATTCACTAAAACAATCAATATTATTAAAATAATTGCATAATTTGACACAGTGGAATATTGTCCTTTCGCTTTTAAATCATTTCTTAATGTTTTGGTATTTGTCAAGAATACTCCGCCTCCCATTAGTCTATTTGATTAGTGTTAGCATACATTTTTAATAATTTTGAAATACCATCTAAGTGCAGAGCCATGTCTGGATATATATATA
>NC_068985.1:120250664-120255690 GCF_001194135.2 Octopus bimaculoides
CTTATATACATTTATATATATATGTACATATATACATATATATATATATGTATATATATTTTCAGAGATGGCCATATGTTTGGCAACATGTAAATAATACATTGAAGGAGTAACCAAAAGATAATCAATCGTTTGACATACTAAACGTTCATAAACAACAACAAAAGCAAGGAAACGTAATAGAGACAATGGAGTTAACACTACTGGTACATCCCTTTCTTCTTTTATTTATAAAATTAACGTGTGTGATAAAAAAGAAATCAACGTCTATACACACACTATTGCAAAATGTTTGATTAATTTTCGCACCTTCCCCACGACACTAGTATCACATTTGATGATGAAATAGTGAAATTTTCATAATTTCTAAAAATTGTTCTAAAAATTTAAACCACATATAGAGGAACAATAAAGTTCAAGATATATTCGTTAGAACAGAATTAGTTTTGAAATGTAGTTAATTTTATTCTGAAAAGCGATTTTAAGCATGTATAAACAACAACAATTACGAGAAGACATAATGGAGGCGATGGTGTTAACATGAGTTTCACCTACTTGTAGTTATAAAATCTTAGCCGCAGCCACTCAACTGTTATCTTGCACCACAGAAAGACGGGCATGCAAGGTTAGAAACGACTGTTCTGAAATATTTGTGCTTAATATAAATGTTGATTAAATTGAATTGGAGATAAAATAATAGTAAAGCTAATTTAAACAACCTAGCTTTTTTTTTTATCAATAATGATAATCACTGAATCGTTTGAGCTAGCTGTTAACTGTCATGTATGAAACAAAATAAATATAAACAGCACCAATATAAAACAGAGACTTTCATGATAGAATAACGCTGTATAAATTATTCGTTGCACTGTTGTACAAGAGATCTCCGTTTTAAGAACATCTTTCAGACTCTTCTACTTCTTCAATTACGTCAGTGTACCGTTTTTTCCCTACCGAACTCTTCAGCAAAAATCCAACCTGTAACACGCGCGATTAATTTTTTGGGAATGAAGATCAGTGTGATCGTCCTTAACAGGTGTTTATCTAATTTACATAATACAAAAGGGGATTTTAGTTTTTGGCAGTTTAGTCAGAGTTGGAGGAACAACGCCCTCGATTTGTTATTTATGGCTTCAACGACTAGCAGGATTATGGGAGGAATTTATGTTCAAACAGGAGAGCTGGTACAAATACATACAACAGAAGGAACTGGGCCTAAAACACTGCATGTCATTGCAAAATGCTTGTTTAGTCTTTAATTGCCCGCTTATTAAGTCTATTATCCAAGAACTTTAAACATAAAGAACCGAAACAGGTATTATTATGCATTGCGTATGACGATCTTACACCTTCACCAATCCATCGCCCTTGAATAGTAAATTTTTTGATCAACTCAAAAGGAATGAAACGCCAAATTTGACCTTAGAGGCATTGGAACATAGATTGCAAAGACCCGATAGAAACGACCGCAATGTAATTGTCCCATTCTCTAACGAGTCGGCTATTTTCTTGAGATGACGGACTATCAAGTAATCTAGTTGTTGCAGGTGGTGGTGGAGGGGGGGGCAGAAAATAAATCAGTTTTTGAAAGGGTGTTGCATTTCAGGTGAGAAAGCAATTGGAACACGCTTATTCATGGCGATGCAGAAGTGAACTAGTTTTACATGTAATCTGATGTTACGTCAATCGCAAAAATTTCGTCTACAAAGTTTTATGGTGACAATTGAAAGACATCTGTATTTCAGCTGCCTCAGAAATCTTCAGCGTATGCGTGCATATATACATAGATATATAGATATAGATATATTAATATTAATATATATATATGTATATATATATATATATATATATATATATATTCTGATCAATAAGTATACAGACTGTTCCCATAGTAACGAAGCTAAAGTACGCAGAGTAAACTAGCTTGGCACGGATTGACCTTGAACTCTGCTGTGCATGCGCACTAGGTTTTAACGTTGTAGCTCACTTCCGCTGTTTACAGCAGTGCTTTGAAGGAAAGTGTGCAGCGTGTGATCGTCTCGTTGACCATGACAAAGTTGAGCAGTGTATCAGCATCAGATTTTGCACAAAGCTCGGTGATACCTGCTCAGAGACCAATGCAAACTTCTCAAAGGTTTTCATCGTTTTCGACGCAATCAAGGAGATCTTGAAACTCGATTGTCTATTTGGTCAGCTGAAAGCAGTTTTGCACATACTTGGGAGATGCGCGTCTCATACTTAAATCTTCAGAGATAATGGACTGAACTGAGCCGTAACTAATCTGCACATCCCCTAACTCACGGATGGGGATTAGACGTTCGCACCTCACAGCTGCACGCACATCTGCGATATTTTTCTCAGTTCTGCTGGTTGCGAGTCTCTCAGAACGTTCGTCAATATCAACATTTTTCGGCCATCTAGAAAACGTCTGAATCACTCGTACACTTGTGTGAAGCGCATACATTCATCTCCATATACTTTCTGCAATGTTGCGTAGGCCCCTGAGCAGGTATTGCCATGATAACTTTCTCCGTCATGATCAGTCCCACGATCACACGCTGCACACGTTCTTTCCAAGCACAGCTATAAACTGGAAGTGAGTCAGAGCGTTAAAACGTAGTGCTTTTGCACAGAAGAGTTCAAGATCATTTTGTATCACGCAGTTTTACGTTGCGTGCTTTAGTTTCATTACTATAACAACATATTTATTGATCAGACCTCGAATATATATATAGTCAATTCAAAAACTAGAGAAAAAAAAAAGAAGAAAAAGGAAAAAAAGAAACAAACGTGAGCATGAAGCACAAACAATGTATTAATATGACGCTCGGTAAATTGTAATAATGAGGTAAAACTAGCTAGTAATATTTTGAAATAACTGAATAAGCACGTTTCAGCTTTGCGTAATATATCACAGGAAATGCAACCATTACGTAAATCTTCCTAACTTAAAGTGATTCAAATTATGAAGAAATTGCTGGAAACGTTTATGGTCCATTCAAGTAGTGAGTTCTTGTTGAGTGAGTTGTATCCAGGTATGGATGGCTTATCTGGCATTCCTTCAAGAAATCTGTCCAGACTCCGTTTAAAGGTTATGCGATCCTTTTCCTCTTTGATTCGTTTTGGGACAATCTTAAACAGGGTAGGGCCTGTTGAGGAAAAGAAATTATGCTGCAGTGTACCTATATGTTGTGATCCTGAATTGGGCAGGGGACGCATGGCCCCTTGTCCCAGCCTTGGATGAACCTTGAAGCTAACGTTCATATCGTTTGGATGATGCTGGCGGTATATTCTCCACGTCGTACAAATGATGTACCGCTCGCGGCGGCGCTGGAGAGAGCAGAGTTTCAAGGCTTTAAGGCAGTCCCAGTAATCGAGATCAGTCATGCCTTCAATTCGTTTAGTGAGTGCCATCTGGGGTGATTTAACCCTTGAGATATTTCGCTTTGTATGGGGAGGCCACAAAGGGCAGCAGTATTTGATGTGTGGCCGTACAAAGGAGGAGAAACGCGGAATGATGACACCTTGTTCTCTGGACCAGAAGGTTCTTAAGATCCAGGAGCTCATCCTACAAGCTATATTGACCTTATTATTGATGTGGGCACTCCAATCGAAATTGTTATCAACAATTACACACTCACACACACACGTATATATCGTACATTATTTATATTTGACGGATATTTGTCCTCATCTTGTTTGTTGTTAATAATGTAAATGATGTAAATAATGTACATGATTCCTCATCCTCTTAAATATAGAACTGTAACATATATATTGTGTTTGTATATTTCTTAATTTTGTGATCCTTTTGTATATGCACGTGATTACTTATACTGATACTATGGGTGCAATATGAGTGTACCCGTGTGCGGCAGGCATGCGACTTTGTATGTAATATTTACTGTGAAGTAGTAAGCAACCAACTCAGACTACTATGTTCCGCTCGTAAAGAATACAACCTTCGACTCATATCTCACTCTTTTACTCATTCACCCTTTTCTTCTTACCTGACAAGTCCACCCAACTCCCACTCCTAAATATTTGAACTCTTCCTTTCGTTTTTTTCTTTTTCTTGACCGCTCCATCTCTTCTAAAATCTTTCGTTTTATTCTGTATAAACGTTTACGCATGGGTGCGCCAAAGTATATGTTTACTGCAGACATAGTACAGTTTCCTCAGCTTATTATTCACAAAGGCCTTTCCCATAAAGTCGGTATCCATCTACACTAACCGCCCTCTTTTCCTCACTCATTTTCTTCATTCTTACCCACTCTAGACACTTCCCCACTCACATATTATTTGACCTCTTCCTTCACTTTTCTTACTGACCATTTTATTTCCTCAAACATTTGTTTTTTTAATTTGCTCATTTTTTAACTTGTTCATTTGGCTGCACTACTCATTTCAAATCGTATATTCGGTGAGTTAACATGGGATTCCTTAGCAACAGTAAAAAAAAAACCCAACCTAAAATAGTGTTGCCACTCTGATCAGAGAAACCTTTATAACCATATCCATGTATAATGCTTACACCTTCTCTTTCCTTAGAAGTGATTACCCCTTATAATATAACCACTAGATAAGAGACAATAAAATTAGAGACAGTTAGAATTCTACCTAGAATTAATTACTAGCCTGCTAGCCTTGGCTATGTCAAGATGGATTTTTATGTATTCTTCTTCACACTTGGATTTTAATGTTGCCACAATTATATGTCTATCCCACTGTAATTTTCTACATCATTGTGCAGCTGAAAAATGCTCTACATATTGCATTTAATGTAATTCTCGCATTACTTAAGTAAATGGAGTAGCATGAAACGTGCGTACTGCAGTCATCTTTAAAATCCGTGTTGCATATGTTGACTTCTTGATCACCTTGCTTTCAGAATGGTTTTTGGATAATACCATACTATATTCTGGTGCCTAAACATAAGTACCATATTCAAATTTTGAATCTAAATCTACATCTTATACATACACACACACACACACACACACACACACACACACACACACACACA
>NC_068985.1:120259477-120260960 GCF_001194135.2 Octopus bimaculoides
ATATATATATATATATATATATATATATATATATATATATACGCACAAAGAAACACGCATACCACACATGAAACATCATTATACACTACTGTAAACAAGGTTTATATCAATTGCCCCTACGTACGTTTCAATATTCTTCTTGTGTGTTCTAATTGTAATTGGATTTTACAGGAACACTTTACTATAATATGTTTCAGAGATCTTTGTCACATAATGCAATAAAATGGTTACATGATGACATGTTGTGGTTAAATATCTAGTAGCATCTGGAATATCTTATTCAGAGTTCTAAACAATCATAATGGTTTAACATACGTATGAACAAATAATATAAATGTGTTTCTCTTTACTTCGGCCACAGTTCTTTGTATATCGTAACCAGTTACACTACTATGCACAGTAGTAGCCAACTCACTATACAGGAAACAGACTGAATGTTAGTAATTCACATTGATTTCTTAACACAGCTCTAGTAGTTGTACAGCTAATTTTATATATAGTATATGTATCTGTCTGTATGTATGTATGTATGTATGTATGTAAGTATGTATGTATGTGTGTATGTATGTAAGTATGTATATATGTATATCTAAATATGCGTATATATATATATATATATATATATATCTTTCTATCTATCTATCCTTCTTTCTCTCTCTCTGTATATATATATATATATACATATATATATATATATATATATATACATACTCTCACATACACACACATGCACACACAAAAAAGAGCCAGGTACAAGTACATACAAGCACACATATATGTGTTTGAAAATAATTTAAATAAGGCTGTATGAATACATGTATGAATGACCATATAACTTTAAAAATACTTTTATTATACGAGACAATGCGGAGGCAATATAAATGTACGCACTTATTGTAAATAAACGAATGCAAGTAAAATATGTTCTTCATTAATACATTTGCTTTAAAGTTGAATAAGTATGACTGCCAGATCATGAAATAAATGCAAATAAATACTACATAAAGCAAAAATATAGAGAAATGCTAAATTTCTAGTATCCTCAAGGGAAGATCAATGAGATTTTTCTGTCTCCATTGGTTTATTGTCTGACACAAAACATAATTACGTAACTTGTGAAACTAAGTTACAAACTCTGTGATAAAGAAACACGCTATGTATTATATATAAATGAACTCGAGTTGCACATAAATATGATATAGTAGTTAGAGAAAAGAGCATTATATACACCAGCATGATAATTCAGACAAGGCATGGATGATGTGGTTAAGATTTCCGAGTAGTAATAATATGACTTGTTGTTCAAACCCATTACACAACAACATGGGAGATATTTTCTTATACAAGCATATTTCTGTGCCTGTTTATCTATCTATCTATCTATCTATCTATCTATCTATCTATCTATCTATCTATCTATCTTTATACACACACAAACACACACACACACACATATATATATATATATATATATATATATATA
>NC_068985.1:120261082-120268129 GCF_001194135.2 Octopus bimaculoides
ACACACACACACACACATATATATATATATATATACAAAAATAAAAACAAAACACAAAGGATTCTGCGGTACACGTGTTTCAAGCTTTATAGTTGTTACATCAGTGTATAATTGACAGTATAAAGCTATCTTCAACCGCAAATGTATTCTCTCCCAAGAATTATATCACATAGAAGTTAAAGGAGGAAGAAAGATGAGATATAAGAGGTGAGGTTCCGTTTGGTATTTTGCATTGTAATATACCTCGTAGAATTCTTAATTTGATATATTTATACATACTTTCCTCGGTACTCCGGAATCCATCCATACCTTTCCACAATTCAGTGTGTAGTGAACGCTATATTTTTTACTTAGCGTTCACTACACACTAAAGACGGATGAAATGACGCTAAGCATTTTGCCCTGCATGCTAACGATACTTCCTACATATCGTCTTAACTAAGTTTAAGATTATGACAAATGTACGACGGTGTTCTCGTTTGCAATCCCAATGTCGATATAGCTTCATAATTTTAGCACAGGAAAAAGAACAGTACTCGTGACATTTTCAGGGACCCTGAAACTGTGATGAGAAAGGGAGGAAGTTATCATAACGCTGAAAATCTGGTGTGATTCCTTTTAACAGAGTATACAACTTTAAAGAGAACCAAGAACAAGATACTCGTAGTAAATAGGGCGACAGATTACGCATGCCAGTTTTAACAATAACGGAAGCCTTTCAAAAGGCCAAACTTATTTACACAGCACAATTGCATATTACAAAACTTGTCATTGTTAACTCTGCATAATTACAGGACGTTTATGTAGACCTTTATACAAATGGAGATTTCTCTAAATAATGTTCATACAAGTATACTTAATCGTTGATAGCTCATTCACATAAATTAGATTTGTCCCGATTTTCTGTACTCTGAATATCAATCCTATTGAGGTCAAATGTGGCCTTCATGTGTTTCGGAATCAAAGAAAAGTATCAATTCAGAATGTTGGATGTGCTGAGATGTTAGAGAGTCGGGCAAGATGACTTTTATCTCATTCAGCTCATTGGATTCTGACAGCAATGTCTGCGGCGACACAACTACTGGGGCTCTATCGACAGGAGTCGTTAGTCATTCCTCATGGTAAACATTCGCAGCACGGAGAGGAGAAACGTCCGTGTAGGAGCAACGGAAATTCTTCAAAATATATTCCCCAGGTAAATACATAGACACGCTCAATTGATGGAATCACCCGTTTCTTTGCATTCAGGGGGAAATTGACACCATTCTTAAAATTATTTGATGGAAGAGAGTAATGTTAAAGTAGTGTATGGTATTGTGTTTCTCTTAACCACAGGATTGTTTAATGATATCTTTCGTATTTCTCCTGGATACATTTTATAATTTCACAATCAGGAGGCACCGAGCAAGAGAGTGGTTAGCGTGTCAGACGAAATACTGGTAAGCATTTCTTCCGCTTTCACTATGTGAGTTCAAATTCTACCGAGGCTGATTTAATTTTTTCTTCTCGGGATCGATAAAATAAGCACCAGTTGAGCACTGTGATTATTGCAATGGATTTTACCCCCAACCCTCAAAATTGCTAGCCTTGTGCCAAAATATGAAGCCGTTACTTCACAAGTAGATTCAACTTTTGAAACCGAATATGTCATATGAGCAATACTCATTTCATTAAATGTTTAAAGTACTTAATGAAAAATGACCCCAACGTTTTCACTATGAACGTCCCTTCTTCGTATACTTAAGTTTGGAATTCTCTATAAGACAATGTTTTTGTCAACCCCAAATGCAATTATCCAAATTGTGGTCAACATACTTAATTTAAAATGAATACCATTAGCCCCGAGTGATTTTATTCTGATTGCTCAAATATGATTGATCAAATTTATATACTGCAGATCTTACGAAGGGTAGGCTTGGTTGCATGCACGCTCTTTAGTAACTCCAACGACGCTTTGAGTAGTTGCTGAATTATATATTTGTAACGAGATTCGCTAGCATTTTCCAAATATTTACCTATCAGATTTAATACGTCATTCAGATATAGAAAATTACATACTTTTCTTTTTTGAGGGTGATGAATTTTGGTGTAACCTTCACAAGTCATCAGATGAACTTCAATTTTTCACAGATTCGCAACCCCTATCACGTCTTCATCTTTTTGGAGACAAGGCACCGATAAATTTAGAGTTCCAAGACGTAGTGAAATTAAATTATATATGAATTCAAACAAATGTGTCATGTAGTTTCCGTTTTTAAAGTTGTTCAAATAACTAAATCATTTGTATTTTCCTGCTTACTAAATGTAACTATCAAATTGGAATTATTTGATGCTGTAGTTGTTTAGATGTATGTGTATATGTATGTCTTTGTTTTTGCGTTTGTCTAACTTTGAATATCAGTGCGCGTTTTTGTTCGTGTATGTATCTATGTATGTGTATGTATATATTTCTATGTGATTGCTTATGCACATATATATGACTGAGTACCTTTAAATGAGACAGAAGGATCTTTGCGCGTGCGTTTAAGCGTTTGGGAGATTATGTATGTGTCTGGGTTCGAGTGAACATCTTAGCGGAAGACTAAGATTAATGTTTGTCTCTGTGTGCCTGCTTTTTATGTTTGTATTTGTGTGTTTATGTGTGTGTTTCAAGTCTGCTAGCATATTTATAAACACAAAACGTATCTCATGACAAATCTGTTCTTATAGAAATTCACAAGTGAAAACCGTATGGCTTGATAAGTACTTAATAACATCTAAGAACCAGAGAAAGCGATAATAACAATAATAATAATAATAATAATAATAATAATAATAATAATAATAGTAATAATAGTAATAATAATAATAATAATAATAATAATAATAATAATAATAGTAATAATAGTAATAATAATAATAATAATAATAATAATAATAATAATAATAATAATATAATCCCTCCTTAAAATGTTATTATGAGTCAGTAATGGATAACGTTAGTGCAATAGATAATTGCAATATCAGCTGAGGAACATTGAGTACTCTTACTACAACCACAACAGACACAATGCTGTTCAGATTAGCAAACCAGAAAGGAATGGGATGAACCAAAATGTAGCTCGTTTAATAACGTAACTGAGACGAGAGCATAGTGCCAAAAAAAGAAATTGCTGGGGAAAGGATCAATCCTCTTTTTTCGGATTCCTTTTGGTTAACATCGAGAGCAGCTATTAAATTAATCTGCAGGATATAACAGTACAGCAACTGCGTAAAGATTAATGTTTCCCGAAGAGTGCGGTCAGAAAGAGGTAGTTGGGATAAATGGATCTAGACATTAACGTAACCTGCCGAACAAGGCGGAGCTGAAAGTACGACAACACACGTGAAAGAGGTTTAAATTATCAGATTTTAACTTCTGGTTTCCATACATGCAGAAGTTAATACTTCTTGAATGACGAGTCAACGAATCGATCTCTAAGTAGTCGTGGCACATGCTAGAGATAATAGCTCAATCTCTCTAGAATCACACTCGACCTTTTCAAAGAAGACCGCATTAAATAATGTAGTCCAGGTTTTACAAAGCTAGGGAAAAAAAGCTCGAGATGGTTATGGTTTAATAACAACAAGAAAATAAATTTCAGGTTTAGTTCCCATCAAAATACTTGATAGGACATTAGAGCATCAGATTAAATGCTCTCCTTATTTTACCTCATTCACAATCAACTTCCACCCCACCGCCATCATTGATATAAATGTTCATTTGATTTTATCCACATTATACAAATTGTAAAACAAGTCGTGTAAATTCCAATAAATCTCTTTCTCTCCATGTACATATATATATTTACAGCTTATCTAACTTCGTTATAGGAAAAGTATACAATCTTCGACACCCATAAAGCATTACTGTTCCTGAAAGTTGTTTTTTATACCTACGATAGACTGCTTGGGTCTTACAAGCTTCCTTCACTTAAATACTTAATACTTATGAATATATATAGAGATAGATAGATAGATACATACATACATACATGCATACACATACACACACACACACACGTACACACACACATATATATATATACATATATGTATATACACACACATAAATATATTTATATATCTATGTATGTTTCGATGTATATATATATATATATATATATATATATAGAAGTTCAATTAAAGGCTAAAATGCTCATTAAGGGATAATAAAATCCAATGAATATACTGGTTTATTACCTATTACAAAAAGTATTGAATATTACATTTAATATTCAACTGTAAGCTAACTGGATAAACCGGGGTTATATATATTTTAAAGAAAATAAGAAAATAGAGATAATTAAATTAATAATTATTTGCTAATTATAAAATTGGATATCATCTCTGACAGCTGTTTCGATTCAAAACATTAGAAATTAATTAATATCGTTAAAACATTTTAAAGTTGAATCACATCGGAGTTGGAAAAAGATATACACTTACATTTTCATATTATTGTGTGTTGAGTGTAGGGAGGATATTCACTAACTGATTTTGTAGAAAGAACATGGCATAAACCTTACAAAGGGGGATTGGGGAGCATATTTATCGAAGCTATTACTTCGTCTGTGTCCTCTTTTTGTTTCAGACTAAATAAATTGAGATTTATTAATTAGATAATGGATATAGACCGAAATACAATCATAACATTCCGTAAAGGAGGCGAAAATAATATACCTATAGAAATAAATCTTAATATTTACCGAACAACGGTTTGGAAAATTGTCAAGAAATTTCAAGAGACTGTCCCATCGCTAACTGACATGAACATGGCCGTAAAAGAAGTGTACGGACCTCACACCTTATCAAAAGTACAAGAGAAATGATACGACGAAACCCTCGTCGTTCCGTCAGAAAACTGGCTGCCACGGCAAAAAGTAGCCGAACATCGATGCATCGAGTGTTGAAAGGGGGATTTTAGGACCCTCCTCTAAAAGATGATCCACCGTTCGGAGCTCACGAAATTTTATAAGGCCATGAGACAGGAGAGAAGTCGTCTTATCCTGCGTCAGATTGCTGCCCAAACCACTTCAAACAGACAGTAAACCCCCAGAACAACCGACTTTGGACAGTATCTGGCTCCATCGAAGGTGGACTCGTAAACCTACGTCAAAATCCACAGTCTGTTATGGTTATATATATATATACGCACAAGAAATATTTGTCTCTTTTTATGGAAAAAAAGGGTTAAGAGGACTGCAAAAATAGTGCTCAAGTGTAAATTAGACTAAAATAAAGAAACATTGATCATAGAACAAACATCATATCCGAGTCAATGACCTTATATGTAACACCATACCTAAAACATCTAATCATATATAGATATTATCGAAGGTAAAAATATATATGCGACTAAAATACAAATATATAAACGGCCTATCAAAAAGGTAAATATAAACGACTAAAAATTAAGAAAAACTATCTTACTTTCAATAATAGAAGAAAGCATAAAGAATTTCATAGTTTTCGTGCATGCAACAAAAATTTGTATCCAAAAGATGATGGAAAAAATGTACGGCAAAACATTGGAGTTAAGTATAAGCTTTTTTTATTTTAAAAGCAACCTATATTTTAATCAATCTTAAATGATAGAGCTTAATTCGAGGAGCTTCATGCTATCAGTCTCATGCAATGAAGTTCTAAAATAAAAAAAAGTTATGAGTGTTTGTTTCTCAAATTTGATGGTGATAATATAGTTTTATACATTTTTATGAAAATAGTTCTATAAGGAGACTTTTAATATATGTCACCGGTGTCATTGATGTAAGGAAAAAATTATCGATGACATAGCAAATTGACACATTTGATGCATTATTAATTAGCAAAATAGCAAAGCCTGAAAAAACATGGATTACATGGAAAAATGCGAGCAAGGGACATAATATTCTTAAGATTATAAACCTGGAAAATTACAGGAAAGGATATTACATTTGGAAAAGTTCAGGACAAGTTATTACATCTAGTAAAGTACAGAACAAGAGAAGGTTACTTAAAATATTGCAGCTAAATATAAAATTTGAATATTAAAAATTATTTGCTTTTAATTTACAAAGTAACACTTAACATCGTTTTGTTAAAATATTGACACACTAGAATACTTAGAAAATGAGAGCCAGAAGTACCAATATAGTTAAAGTTTTATGCACGGTCGAATGGTATAATATGTTAGGCAAATTCATTATGTAAAAAATATGCATTGTGTCAAGACTAAAAATGTGAAGACTTGGCAATAACTTAGCCAATAACTCAAGTGAATTTGTTGTTATAGGTAGATTTTACTATAATATTTAACTAATGTTTGTATTATTCTATCTATTGTAATATTGTAATTTGAACTACTATTATTTTTATAACCTATCTTCAAATTTCTAATCATTAATTAATAATTTTAAAAATGAATCTTTTTAAAGTGCAAAATATATTTTCAGTTATTTTTCATTTTTAATAGAAGTAAAAATTAAAAACAAATAGAAGGAATAATTTGTAATAATTTTTGTAGTTTTAATGAAAGCTAAACTTTTCTAAATCTTAATATTTTATTTGAAATTTTGTCCTTAGCTGCAATATTTTAAGTAAATTTTTTTTTGTTCTGTGTTTCACCAGATGTAATATGTTGTCCTGAAATTTTCCAAGTGTAATAACTTGTCCTGTAGTTTTCCAGGTTCGTAATCTTAAGAATATTATTTTTCTTGCTCGCATTCTCCCATAAAATCGCATATGACTGAGAGTGATATAAACACTTACATTACTAGAAATAAGAGCTAAACGCTCTAATACTGCAGTTAAAACACATAATTGCATACTTATACGTTAGCAGACACCGTAATCGCCCGCTGTCCTTTGGATGATTATGGTACAGGTGTGGCTGTGTAGTAAGAAACAACATGGATCCGAGTTCAACCCACCGTGTGGCATCATGAGTAAGTGTCTTCTATTATAGCCTCGGGCCGACCAATGCCTTGTTAGTGGATCTGGTAGAAGGAAACTGAAAGATATCCGTCTTATATATATATATATATATAT
>NC_068985.1:120269904-120276181 GCF_001194135.2 Octopus bimaculoides
TGAAACAGTCGTCCAGAAACCTTTTCCAATTTTCTTTTATGTATTGGGAAAGGGTGTTTCCAAAGGTGGATAAAGATTCCTGGTATATTATTATTTCCAAGTAACCCATTGTTAGGTTCGCAATGACTGGAGCTGCCCTAGTGCCCATAGCAATTCCGGATTTTTGTCGGTAGAAAGTATTGTCAAACATGAAGTGGTTGTTTCGTAAGATGAATTCAACCGATTTAGTAATGAATTCTTTACTGATCCTGTTTGGGATTTCTTTCGGGAATTGATCCAGCCAGAATTGAATTGCCTCAAGTTCATAGTTATGAGGTATACTGGTGTATAAATTAATCACGTCAAATGAGACCATGATTGTTTCTTCGTTTACTTCCTTTGGGAGGTGATTTAGCATATCCATGTCATCTCTGTTATAGCTATTGATGTGTTTAAGGAAGGGTTTTAGGAGGATGTCCATAAATAGACTTAGTCTGTGTGTTTCACAGGCTGGGCCAGCTATGATGGGTCGCAGTTTTATATATATATATATATATATATATATATATATATATACAGACACACACAGATAAATGTATGTATACACATCTGTCTATGTATATATGTATACACATATTCACACACATATATAGTAGTGTATCCAGAAATGAAGTGTGTGTGTGTGTGTGTGTGTGTATCAAAATGTATAACAAAAAGCATAGAATAGAGTAACCTGTAAAAGTTGATTGATATTATCCCGATTAAAACAGTTGAATTAGCGCAGCTGGGAATTTAATAATAAATAGTGTTCTTCTATGACGGTTAAATTTGATTGTCATATTTGATGAAAATGTGTGAAAGAATGAGAGACGAGGACACATTAGGAGAGAGGGGCGGCAGAGAGCAGAGAGGGGCGGCAGAGAGGAGAGAGAGAGAGAGAGTGTGTGTGTGTGTGTGTGTGTGTGTGTGTGTGTGATATAGAGAGAGATGAATCAGTTTCTACACAAGTATTTTGACTTCGTTTGCATTATCTGTCTGAACATATTTTAATGCTGCTAGAGTTAATTAATGTTCAGGGATTGCTTTATAGAAGAGCGCAAAATTAAAACGTATTCACATTCCATTGTCCAAATTGCCGCCCGTTGACTATGCATATTAATATCATTAGCAGGAAAATTAAAATGGTTTATCTTGATTTCATGAGAAATAAACTCGGTACAACCAGCTTACATAAAGAGGCGGAATGGAAATAAAAATCACTTGCTATTAACTGCGAATTGTCGAATGGCATACTTCTATCAGTATAAATATCTATCAGAATGATAGCAAAGCTATTGCCGAAGAATTTTATTAAATATGTAAGCATAATATATCAAATATTGCGATCGGGAGAGACCTAGTTGTATCCAATTTCTTTGCAGACATTTTTTTTAATGTGTCTATATTTCTGTGAAGAGGCCATTTACAATGTTTTTCCCTGCTTTGTTTTCAACAAAATGGCCACCGCAGTAAAAGCAGGAAGTGGTTTTACTTGCAATCGCTGTAGTAGTATTCTGGTGGGAAAAATTAAACGCCATGAAATTTTCTCAAACGTGGAAATAGTCTTTAAAATAAAAACCAGACAATGTGACTATTACGGAAATAAACACTGAAGTACAGACATATACAATTATATATTAAGAGTCATACACATAACAACAACAACAACAACAACAACAATAATACTGATAATAATAATAATAATGATAATAATAATGATAATAATAATAATAATAATAATAATAATAATAATAATAATAATAATAATAATAATAACTGTTATCCCAGTAGTTGTGGGGTCACTTCGAGCAGGTTCGAGAAATATGTCGAAGAAAATGAAATTGAGATGAGAGCACAGCAGGCCCAAAAATCTGCTCTATCGGAGACTGCTAGGATGTTGAGATCGGTGCTTGGGTGACATCCAAGTACCAAAGCTTATACTTTGCGGAAAGAATCAGGTTGTTGTCCAATCTCACAGAATCAATCATAGAAAGTAAGATAGAGAGCCCTGAGAAGTAAAATAATGATGATAATAATAATAATAATAATAATAATAATAATAATAATAATAATAATAATAATAATAAAGAGATACAAGAACTAAATTGAACAATTTAGACAAAATGAATTGTTCGAAAGAGATCGAAGTAGATTTTACAATGAACTAAATTGAGATTTTACAGTGAACGTACCGTCCAACAAGGGAGAGACATAAGAATTCCGGAGACTCGAAGTGTAACACAATGGCGATGAAGAGTGGATAAAAAAAGTTAAAGGCAAATAACGCAGATTTGTCAAGACAGAGAAACGTAGAGATCACAGGATAAAAGTTAGAAAATGTCTTGAAAGGATGTCAAACTAGAAATATCTTGGACTAGATTTAGTTCAGAGATTCTGGCTAAAACGTTTCGCTGCATGCCATGACAGAAGAACACAACTAAAGAATTGTTTTGAGAGACAAGATATTCTTGAATGGATGACGAAAGGTAAGACCGTTCTGAAGAAAGGAAATTTAGTAAGCAACTACCAACCAATAACTTGCCGTGCACTGATATGGGAGTTGCTAGCAGTTGTTACTGCAATTAATTAAAGTAGGAAGAAAATGTGCAGGAAAGTGTAATAGAGAACGACTAATACAAGATGATATGGGATTTTAATGTACAGAATGATCGCGAACCGCATAACCGGCGACCAGATACTATGGTTCCTGACATTCGGTAAAAAGTGTCATAGATGTGGACATACCTGTGGACAGGAATGTCGCGGTCAAAGAACAGCGGATAATAGGAAGATGCCAGGAATTGGCTTGCGAAATACGATGACTGTGGAAGGATTCTACGAAAGTAATCCTAGTTCCTAGCGGTGCCCTAGGTACCGTCACCAGCAGACTTAACAACTCTCTTATGAGAATGGTGTAACCACAAGAATTGCAATGATTCAGAAATCTGTTCTATTGGCACCAACAACAACAACAACTGCAAGAAAGGTACTGGATAACTCAGGAGACTGGTTGTGACCCGGTATAAAGGAGACTGATTCCAAATATAGAATATTCGTGCACACAATGAATAATAATAATAATAATGATGATGATGATGATGATGATGATGATGATGATGATGATGATGATGATGATGATGATGATGATGATGATGGTCGTGATGATGGTGATGATGATGATGATGATGATGATGATGATGATGATGATGATGATGATGATGATGATAATAATAATAATAATAATAATAATAATAATAATAATAATAATAATAATAATATGTACATATTTTGTCTTGGTAATAACAACAAATATTTTGCTCAGTACCACAGATTTACTTGTCAGTTGATTGATGTTAAGTACGGCCTGGATGACAAAAGGAAGAGCGGTACTATGTCAGAAGGACCCAAGTAAAAGGAATGCGTTTGGAAATTTCCGACCAATACTTTGTTTGCCACTGATGTGAAAACTGATGATAGGCTTTAGATCAAACACCATCTTTAAGTACCTAAATGTGCACGATCTACTACCAATAGAACAAGAAGGGTGTAGACATAAGAGCAGAGGAAGGAAGGATCAATTAGTAATCGATAAAATTATCCTGGCTGATTGCAAGACAAGACGCAAAAATTTGGCGATGGCATGGGTGGACTACAGAAAAGCATATGACATGGTCTCAGACTCATGGATTATTGAAGGCCTTAAACTGGTTAAGGTTTCATACAATATCATGGAGCAAATAGAAAAACCCTATGACAACGTGGCGAACTGAACTCACAACATGAGGAGATTAGCTGGGAGAGGTAAATATCAAAAGAGGAATCTTTCAAGGGGACAGTCTGTCGCCTCTCCTATTTGTTGCCTGCATAATCCCACAATCAGCGTTTTAAGAAAGATGCGTGTGTGGTACATGGTAGGCAGGGTAAAAGTAAAGAACCTGTGATTTATGGATGACCTAAAGCTATTCGCTAAGATTGAGAGAGAAATTGAGAATTATACGGCGACTGTACAGATGATAAGCAAAGATATTGGCATGGAATTTGGGATCGAGAAATGTGGTATAATGATTCTCAAAAGGCGAAAATCACTAAAAGCCATGGGATCAAGCTGGAAAGTGGTGAAGCTATAAAGGAAGTCGGAGAGGAAGGATATAAGTACCTGGGTATCATTGAAAGAGATAAGATGAGTGAACACAAGATGAAAGAAATGTTTAGGAAAGAATATTTGAGGAAAACTTGCTCGTGCTCCAATCGAAGCTAAATTGCCGCTATAAGATTAGAGCAATTAACACGTGGGCTGTTGCTTGGATGAAATATTGGACAGGAATGGTATCTTGGAAGAGACAAGAATTTCAAGAGATAGACCGGAGACACGTAAATTAATGACAATGAACAAGAAACTGCACCCTAATAGTGATGTGTCAAGACTGTATGTAAAGAGGAGGGTGGGAGGACAGGGATTAGTGTGTTGTGAAGGCTGTGTAAGGGAAGAGGAGAATAGCCTGGCTTGGTACGTCGAGGGGAGTAAAGGAGAAAGTATTGAAGCAGTGAAAATTCAGGGAAACTTAAAAGTGAACGAAGCCATTGATCCAACACAATTTAAGAAAGACCAGAGAGAGCAGATGAAGATAATTCGGCAGGACAAGAAAATACACAGTTAGTTCTTGAAGAATAAAGATGAGATTCATTGGAATAGAACCTGGCGATGGCTGCAGAAAGGAGACTTAAAAGGGCCCACTGAATCATTAGTGTGCAGCGCTCAAGAACAAGCTCTCAGAACAAATAATTCCAAATATCACATTGATAAAAGCACCGACTCGTTACAGTTTGGGATGGGCTCTGAGAAGGGAGAAAGTATAAGCCATATTGATAGTGAGCGCTATAAGCTCGCACAACGCGAATGTAAAAAGAGATACGACAATGAGACCACATATGTCCAGTGGCTGTCGTGCGGTAAAGCAAACTTCGAAAGAGCCGGACAAGACAGACGGAGTAAAAGAAAACGAACATTACGGAAAACTCTTGGATTTTAACATGCGTTGTGACCAAGTCATAGAGGCGAAGTTACCATGTCGTGTACATCTGGTTGTGATCTATGTGCCTGGTATATCCCTATCAGACGAGTAGTCATGATAGGTATATTGGGCTTTGCATATTCTACCCCAGTGTCACTTTGATGACATGCACTGATTGCCGCATTCGTGGATTTGGAAACGCTCGAGATGAGTGGAATAGCTGAGGACGTGTAGCACCGCATGCTTAGTTGGAAAACGCATCTTTCCTGTAACAACCAGCACTTACAATCCACCAGCACTTACAATCGAGGTAACATTCAAAAGGGGTATCTTCCAAAGAGACTCTTGTTCACCTCTGTTATTTGTTATAGCCCTGCTCCCTCTTTCTGTAGCCCTACGTAAAATCAACGTGCACTATAAGCTGAGAAAGAGCGGACCTCGTCTCTACCTTTTTTCATGGATGAGTTAACGAGATACTCTCATGAAATGTAACCAACTCAAGTTTATTTTTCAACATAGCTCTCCTTGCAGTTCACACTTTTCTTCCATCCGTCTCGCACTGCTTGGATCCAATTTGTGAAGAAGCTTTCCCCCTGTTGCTCATAGAAAGTCATTAATAGTAGATATGACGTCATCAGCACTGCGATATTGGTTTCCAGCCAAATGGCTTCTCGTTGATAGTCCGATGGAGGCCAAATCAGGAGAATAGGAAGGGTGATCAACTATTTCAAAGCCACAGTCACGCACAACAGCCATTGAAAGCAAGGGCTTGTGTGCTGGAGCCTTGTCCTGATGAAAGAAGACTCCTTTCGTCAGTTTTTCTGGATTTTAGGTCTTGATAGCCTTTCGTATTTACCTCAGTAAGTTGGCATTAATGGTGTAGCCCTTTTGAAGATAGTAATTAAACAAAATGCAGAAAATTTAAGGCCATTACCTTCCCTGAAGACGAAATGACTTCTTTATCTTTTACTTGTTTCAAGCATTAGACTTCAGACATGCTACAGCACCGCCTTGGAGTATTTTTTAGTCGAATGATTCGTACCTAGGTCTTGTGTTCTTAGCGCTTGGTACTTACTCCATCATTCTTTTTTGCCGATTCGCTAGTTAATGGGGACGTAAACACACCAGCACCGGTGCGGTAGTGTGGGATAAACGCTGACACAAACACCGGTTTTCAAGCAGTGATGAGGGACAAACGCTGACACGGACACACACACACATTTATGGGTATATATATATATATATAT
>NC_068985.1:120276191-120277139 GCF_001194135.2 Octopus bimaculoides
AGAGAGAGAGAGAGAGAGAGAGAGAGAAATATACATACATACACATACACATATATACATACATATAGACAAATATACACACGTTAATACATACATACATATATATATATATATTTATAAATTAATGTGTATATATACATACATACATACATACATACATACATACATACATACATACATACATACATACACATAACCACATATGTTTATGCGTGTATCTATGTATGTACTCATATTCTAAACATTGTATATCGGATGAAGAGCTATCATTTCACCTTACACTTAGGACTTCTGTATCCGTTAATAGATGTATTTTCACTTATTTTCATTCAGTTTCCTGTCAAGTCTTTATTGCAAATTGGTTTATATGGTTAAAGGGAGTCTGAAGTTTTGTCATCTGTCATCCAACAAAAGCAAAACAATGTGTCACATATATATATAGCTTCTCTATTGTCATTTAATGTTTAAATAAGAGTGATATTTCTTGTCTAGAGAGACAATTTAAAGAAATCGGATGACAATGAACACGTATAATTGTTCTTACACTATAACCTTACCTCGCCTCACACCTTGACTTTCAATCACACACACACTGCGAAATTGCGCACATATAAATACAGGTGCAATTTTATGCATATATGTGTGTGTATGTGAGTGTGCGCGCGCCTGTGTGTATATGTGTGTGCGCATGTGTGTATGTGTATGTGTATGTATGCGTATGCGCTTATTTATGTATGCATTTATGTAGTTATATGAGAGAGTTATACAGAAGAACACAAATAATGGTTGTAGCGACAGACAGACAGACAGGTAGATAGATAGATAGATAGATAGATAGATAGATAGATAGATAGATACTGTCAGGATTCTCTGAAGATTAAAAAAGCAACTCAAAACAATGAAAATAAATTGGTAAATTTTCTTAGTTAACAATCCGTGACGTTGTTT
>NC_068985.1:120277263-120285043 GCF_001194135.2 Octopus bimaculoides
ATTTATATGTCTATATATATATATATAGATAGATAGATAGATAGATAGATAGATAGATAGATAGATAGATATAGATATAGATATAGATATAGATATTGATATAGATATATGTACGTATGTATGTATGTATATATATGTATATATAATTGAAAAACTATTATGTTCTTAACAGGATATACCATAACTGTAACACACATACACACACACACACACACACACACACACACACACACACACACACACACACACACACACACACACACACAAACACACACACACACACTCACACATATATATATATATTATGTGTGTTTGTATACCTATGTATGTACCTTGCCTGGATGAAGTGGCATTGCGGGTTAATTGTTCGATTTACGATTTGCAGAGAGCTAAGACAGTAGTGGAAACCTAGCATAGTACTTATAGAAAGTGAGTGGTTGTGTTTGTAATAAATGGGACCGACGTAGAGTTTATAGAATTATGGGCTATGTCTTCATTTATAAACCCATTATCACTTTCCAATAACCATGGAGCGTATATTTTTTCACTCTACAGTTACATAAATTGTTGTGGGCTTTTGGTACAGAAAACTTTCTAGACACAGGTAGGTTGCAGAATATTTATCAACGTGAATGGCGGAATCGCTACACTGTCGGGCAAAACGCTTAGCGACATTCTTTTGGCTTTACTTTTTCATTCCAAATGCAACCGCGGTTGACATTACCTATTATCCTTTCGGGGTCAATGAAGCAAGTTCCATTTGAGCATTGAGTTCATGTAATCGGCGAGTCTCTGCCACAAAAAAAAAAAAAAAAAAAAAAAAAAAAATCATGACTTTTGCCTTTTGAAGAAAGGGTTGTATCATTATCAAGATTATTGTAGTAGTCATTGTTGATATTAAATTCCCTTGCATCCCTTCAGTTAATAATCTATATTATTACATCTAACATATATAGAAGGACAAATCTATAACTTTTGGTTTGTTTCGAATAATTATCATACTTTTTGAATTTAGAACGATTAGTTGTTGCTATAATAGTCACCAAATTAGAGTTGGCAGAATAAAAAAAATCAACAGTTTTGATGTTGTGGAGGAAAATTGTCCTTAAGAAATTTACTGAATTTACTGCGATTTTTGTTTAGAAAAGCCTTGTAAATGGAATGTTATGTGTGTACATATGGAAAAAGGTCCTTTACATAGGTACATGAAACATCAGGCCTTTACATGAAACATCAGTATTTTTCTCAACAAGTCGGACAACAAATGCTTTTCCATATTTGTTCCGTTCCACGCTCTGAATTCAAATGTCGTCGCAGCGAACTTTTTTATCTCTTCGGTACCCATGAAAAAAAAAAAAATAGAGTCCAGCAAATTGGATCGGCGGAACTGTTACTGCGTTGATCTGGATTTCTCATGATTATTTGTTTCAGCTGTTTGAGTTCTGTGATTAAGTGTTGCCGAGGTCAATTTCACCTTTTACCCTTTCGAAGTAAATGAAATGACGTGTTAAGGTCATCTCAACAGATTTTCTATAGAAATGAATTGCCACTTCCGTGGTGCGGTGTAATTGTTAGAGTTTCCGACAAGATATCTTTTGCCATTTATTCAAACCCTGTGTATTAAGAGTCCCTGTGTCTTCGCTTTAACCAGCCACCCTTTTTAAAATTACCCCGTTGCCTTTAAGAACATCTAGTAGAACATTTTTATTGCAAGAATTCGAGCAAGGACCCTTTAATGAATTTAACTTCCTTCTCTTACCGATTTCGCAGGCCCTGGTATATAGGTCCTGAAAACTACCCTTCCTTTCCTATCAAAGCAGTATGTATATAAAAATAACACTTATTGAAAGTTTCTTTCCGTGGCATATGCCACATGGACGTATTTCCTGTCCCTGAGTCAACGAGGAGACCGCCATCATCTGGTTGTTCCGAATGGTAGAAATAGTACCAAATGCATTCAAGTTACACCCATTCATCTTCCAAATGTTATTCCTATAATACGATCTTGAGTGCCTTACATAGAGAAAAAGATGAGATGGTCACTGCTGGAATGCCTTTGATCACGTGTTCTCAAATGGGTTAACACGGGACTGGGAAAAAAACTATACACAAACATACCTAATTTTACCCGTAATCTATACGAGAACATAAATTTTAAGAAGTATCTCCTTCTTTTCTCAGCATGCTACCTCATCTTAACTAAGGCGCATCTGCCAAAGGGCCAATCTGCTACGCATCATGTTTTCTTATATTATCCATCGAAACCAAATGTATCAGTATTTATAAACACCCTTACATTTTACATCAAAATTAGATCTCCGAAGAATAGAAGAGGAGATGTTCAGAACCCCAGAGAAATATTTTTTTAATCCTTTCGATATTTAGTTGCGTTGGCTGGATTTGACATCGTCTTTCCCTGGTAGAGAGGAAAATGTATTAGTAAATTAACAGGAGCCAATATAATCCAATGTTCCATCCTATAAAATTCTAACCATGTATGTTTATTAGAAATACATAATTATTACATCGTAGTCATTACATCAGTTTTTGAAATGAAGCGATGTACAGTAAGTTATAATTATTTAATGAATTATGTATGTCCTATTCAATGTATTAAAATAACGGCATGTGAAGGCTGGGCTTTCATAATTCTACTTGATGCAAATTTGAAAAATTGTAGTCAATGCAAGACACCAACGATGATAGAGGAGAGATGTTTTTAGTGCATGAAACAATCCGATGAATCACTAAGGACACTTAATGGAGGTTTGAAAAAGAAGTCATGCAAATGTAGCTACAAGCACTCGCGCGCGCATATCTACACACAGTATGTGTTATATATATATATATATATCTATATATATATATATATATATATATATATATATATATATATATATATATATATATATATATATATATATACATATTATCGAACACACATACTGAATGTATGTGCCTTATTTGGTCGCTGCTAGTCTGCGATTTGACACGGACGAGATGACTCTAAGAAAGCGCCGGGTGTTAAAACATCTGAAAGTCATAGACACACGAGGCGACTCACCCCAAATCCTATCCAGGAAAGATGGATATCAATACTTCGCCATTTTTGAGGCTTATCTACATCACGTACCTGAAGCGATTTGCAGGGTAACATGAACAGAGCGAGCCGGAAGAGATTCTGGAAAGAATTTCTTTGCCTCGCGCTAACAGTCCTGCCAGATCGTCGCCTTGGGTGGTGATGATGAAGATGATGACTTTGGGATTGAGGGTAATGGATGTGACGGTATCAACTGCAACGGAGAGCCAGACAATGACGACGACGATGACGATGGTGGTGATGATAATGATGATGATGATCGTCATCGTCATCGTCGTCGTCGTCGTCGTCGGCGGCGGCGGCGGCGGCGGCGGCATCGTCAGGATCGTCATTGTCTCCTGGTGTTGGTTATGGTGGTGGCAGTGTTAATGATCTGTTGTGAAGTGGAGTCTATAAGTTCACTGGAAGAAATAATTTCTACAGGAAGGATGTTCCAAAGAAACGCTATCTGGTAAAGCAAATCAATAATAATAAAAAAAAAGTAGTAGAAAACGAAAAGTAAAGAAGTTAAACGTTTCGTTTGACATTTGACAATATACCTTCATGTTCTCATTTTTTCACTTTCTAAATTATTGTTTCTTTATTATTTTTCTATACATGCTTTTTCTTTTTGGTTTGGTGTCAACAACGCGTCTCTTCGAGTCGCTTGTGAGTTTGTTCGTCTGTTTATATATTAAAAGTTGTTAATTATAGAAATTCTGTTATATAACATTTGTTTAAGCTAACCAGAACACATACGACTGGCTCGTTCGATGCTCCACATTGGTCTCAAGCCCAATTTGTTAGAAGAAACTGCAAATTTTGTTGTTTTTGTTTTAAAGAGCATGCTTTACAAGCGTGGGACTCGGCTTCTACTGTCAGCAGTATGGAGAGAGTGATAGGAAGTGACTGGCAAAGACCGGTTGCAACACATGGAAGGAGAGGAGAACATGTTTTAGCGTTGAAAGTTCAAAGCAGGACTGGTACAGTGAGAAATGATAGTAAGTATAAGAAGAAGAAAAAAAAAGCAACAATAACATTAGCAAAAGCAACAACTTCTGCAGCAGCAGCAGCAGCAATAGAAACGATGGTATGACGCTCATGGACAAGGAGGAAGCGTTTTCATCGATGAAAATTCAAAAGCTTGTACTGCTGCTATAATGAAAAACCACATCAACTCAGATGGTATACCAAGGAATTTAGCATGAAACAGAAAATTTTAAGGTAATCTGTTCGGGGTAGCAATGTGCGATTACTTTAAGTTCATTAACTAAACAAGTTATGGAGACAAGTTTTTTCTTGGTAAATTCTGAGAGATATTGTAGCTTATTAATTTTCTCACTAGTGTAGCGTTAACAATTAAATACTTATTTTCTTTTTCTTTTTCTCTTTCTCTCTCTAGCGAGCTTTCACAGAGGAAAAGAGAGAGAGAGAGAGAGAAAAGAAAAGGAAAATGTCCTACCTATTTGAAGACTATGGAAATATTTGCAAAACATTTCATTTAGTTTTTTTTCTCCAATTTAATTGTTTTTCTTAATTACTATCCACTTTTGTTTTACTCTTAGCTGAAGAAGTGGATAATGTTTAATATGCTAGTGCCGCTTTTAGTTCATATTTAAAATTATCCTTACGTATGCATTGTCCGTGCATGCCTGGATACGTGTACATGATGTTGACAAACCACAAAAATAGCAGACAATCGATCGATGTCCATCACTCCTAGATGAGATAAGAGATCAGTAAACTGGCCTGTCTATGGCTTTCAGTTGTTTCAAACACCCGGCGCTTAGAGAACGTTTTCTCCACCGCGTCAAAGCGCTGTCTACCGGGAATTACATATTTGTGCACGCTTAAACACACACACAGACACACACAAACACACACACACAAACACACACACACACACACACACATACATATACTCATATATATTTGACGTTTAGCTTTAACAGTTTTATCAAATCGAATATTTTCGTACCGCGTGTATCACATGGTGGACGTAAAATATGTCTATCTTAAGGAGTAATACTCCTGAATTTCAGGAAGGGGATAATATTTAGAGTAGATTTCAGCTTCGAATTAAAAATCCAATCTTTTTGCTACAACATGGATTATTCATTGTTTCAATCAATTTTATGTTTGAAATCTGGCGCACGAACAAGTTTTCAGGCTGACTCAAATAAATGCGAATTGCTAGTCATAGCTGAACTATAATCGTCTCCCTTCCACAAAACCATATTATTGCGTACACTATGTGATATATGGCTGTACAGAGAATCCTGGAATTGAAAAGCTCCATCAAATGTAAGCTAAATATAGAAATGCATTAGTACGTCGAGTAGAGTTGTCTGCTCTTGAATTGAATTTACCATCGCCTACTTTTGACTCCTGTGGTAGGTGTTAAATAGAGAAATGGTAAAGTCATCGTACAATTTTGGGATTAAGCATATTTTGTAACCTTGTCATGTGAGTTACTAGGATATTCCTGAAAAAGAGAAAACTATAGAGAACTATAGAGAACTTAATAAATACACATCAGCTAAATACATTTAAACACATATCAATAAAAAGAACCGTGGAAATTCAACTGGTGTAGCTAATAAATATCGTACTATGTATGTATATGAATACAGGCGCTAGAATGTGAGCTACTGTTTGTGTAAATACATGCGTTTGCATGTGAATAAGTACATCTAGATAGAAAAGAGAAATACACAATTGAGGTACCATTGATGCCCAAGATATATTTAAAAACTAGTTATCAGTAACAGATTCTAACAGCAATTAGAGAACTGTTAGACATGATATTTTCCTGAAAATTCTGCAGTTTGCATATCAGGGAAAGATATCTCATAACTTATGAATAATCTTCATTTTCTTTCTTTCAGTTTATGTAACAATGAACAAGACTTAGTGAACATCCAGGGAAATATTATAAAGATTGATATCATAACGAGAACCTGTATTTCTCACTTTTGATTAATGCTATACATACAAAACCTAAATCATGTGACTTGTTGATTATTCACGAAGCAAAATAAACACTCTGCTAACCATTTATAATTAACATAACAAATTTGCAATGACGTCATAAAAATCCTGCATTTTTTTTTCATGTAAATGGCTTTCTGTTTTATTCAAGTAATGTGAACATTCCCCAATTCGATAGTGAAAATTTATATGAAATTAGATTAAAACATCTTTGATCTTGATTGCTAATGTTAATGGTTGTTCTACTTAAACTTGAAGATATGATGAAAAACGAACGGGCTTTTTTAGCAAAATGAAAGTAATAAAAATATTTTATGATATAAAAGTAATTACTGAACCAAATTTTATCCTCGACTTGTGTATTTTTGGTTTTGTGAGTATTACTTCGAGCATTCGATATTTTTCAGGTCATTCCCAAGTGTTTTAGCAACATTGATCAAGGGAAAATCGAAGTGTTATGGCGCACTAGAATTACCGACATCTTACAAACGTATGTAGTTCTATGTATTTTGCCAATTATTTTGTTTTATTCATTCATATTCATTTCTATTTATTTGCATTTAATAACGATTCTAGTTAATGTCTCACTCATCGAATACATTTTGATGTGTTACATTCATATACCACAAAAATATGCAGTAGTTATGTCTATTCAAATAAGTTGAAATGGAGCAGCATAGTGCAATATATTCTTTTAGTCAACGTACCAAAAATACGCCAACTGAAAGACTTTTTTCAAATTATTCTCTTCAACATTAATATAGACAAAGTGATTATAAGGTCGCGCAATTTTAAATTCGTATGAAGTAAAAGTGCTGAAGGCCTTTACAATGTCTGTATTAAAAATAAGTAATTATTTGGGATATTTCTATTTATGGAGATTAATTGCAGGTAAAATGAAAAATCGAAACAATGTAATAAACTTGTTTTACCAGCGTTTCAAGGACACATCCAGGCAGGGATAACACAAAAGGATAAAAGCCTGAATTGGGTTACATTTGCAGAGTTTTTCAGGGTTCGCATATGTTGTTCGCTTATCACTATTACCACGACAATTCGGTAGGTTTATATACACATACATATTAAGCAGATATCCGTCAAATGATTGATGCAAGTATATCATAAATATTCCTCCTCCAAATCTACATCAACAGTCGTCCATTATGATCAGACATTATGCTACCAAACGATTAGTATTATAATCAAAACTAGTTGGTATGAAACATGCTTAGGATATTTCATATCGCTTCTTAATGGTATCAAATGATTAATATCTAAATGGTGTCTTCTTAAAATATCAAAATCAGCGGCTGCAGTCAAGGACCTCACGAATCAGATTATGATTTTTATTGTTCTGTACATATAAGGAATAAGGGACTTATATACAGCGTAGTTCATTGTGTATCATTTATAACCGTCAAAATCAACATGGATGAAAATTCTAACAAGAATTTTTGGATTAACAATTTTTGAGCCATAAAACAATTTCCTCACCGGATTCTTCAAATTTTTCGCTCTCTATATTTATTTACCATACTCTCTCCTACTCTCTCAGTATATGTATATCTCTCACGTAAGTTGGTCACTCTCTATCTCTCTCTCGTGTTCCCCTCTCTCTCTCTCTCTCTCTCTTTTGATATGAGATGTAATGCAAGTCAATCACATGTATGATATACACGTATATATATATATATATATATATATATATAT
>NC_068985.1:120285135-120286133 GCF_001194135.2 Octopus bimaculoides
ACACACACACACACACACACACACACACACACACACACACACATATATATATATATATATATATACATAATTTATTTTTAAGAGATAACATTTTCTCTATAATTGGAAACATGCAAGTGCTTAGTATATCTGAGCTATATATATATATATACGTATAGACCTCTATAATTTATGCATGTAGATATGTATACACGCATATTTTCATCCACGTCTACGCATTCACTGCCGTCTGAATTTCAGAAACATGAAGCTAAGAGTAAGGGCAACCTACGTTTGTAGCTTACAATATACCGGGTAAAAAACCAAAGATATGAACTGAGCACTTACTTTTCTCCGTGCTCACCCAGATATTTTTTTCCATGATACACTCACACATGCACTCACTCACACACTCACTCACATATTTAATTTCCCTCTCACACACACACACACTCACACACTCACACATTCAAACACACGGATGCACAACTAGCACATACATCTATTACATAATGCATATACATAAATGTATATTTCGAAGCTACGCAATATTTTCTTTTAATTCTCCATTTAACGGCAGCTTCTATTTCATTGCTTTATCTTATTTTATTTATAACTAACTGATGCAGCAGATTCAGATGTTATTGCAGCTGTTTTAGTTTCTGATATTGCTAATGCTTATCCAAGAAATACAATTTAATGAGAAAGAATATGATGTGACATTTCACGTAACATTTTCAATGACTAAGGCAAAGTGTAAGCAGAAAGAAGAAAATAAAAAAAAAACTCATAAAATATAAGAAGGAAAATATTACAAAATAATAATGATAATGTCCAAGGTGTAGAAAATATCAAGAAGTAATGTTACTAGAGAAACAGCAAAAACTGAAAAGCTTCAGTTAAACTACCATTACCAGCAACATTGACAACGTATTATTATTATTATTATTATTATTATTATTATTATTATTATTATTATTATTATTATTATTATTATTATTATTATTATTATTATTATT
>NC_068985.1:120286321-120292333 GCF_001194135.2 Octopus bimaculoides
TATTATCATTATTATTATCATTATTATCATCATTATTATTATTATTATTATTAATATCATTATTATTATTATTATTATTATTATTATTATTATTATGATTATTATTATCATTATTATTATCATTATTATCATCATCATTATTATTATTATTATTATTATTATTATCATTATTATCATTATTATTATTATTATTATCATTATTATCATTATTATTATTATTATTATTATTATTATTATTATCATCATTATTATTATTATTATTATTATTATTATTATTATTATCATTATCATTATCATTATCATTATTATTATTATTATTATTATTATTATTATTACGATTCTTAGTCTTATTAATAATATTAATACAATTTTTTTCTCTATTGGTCGCAAGGGCCGAACTCAAAATGTTCAAGGACACAACGAAACAAGGGACAATGTAGCTCAGCACAAAATCATGTGAATACAATAACAACAATAAAAATCGTCAAAAGCGGGTAGTATTACCCAGGGTCAACCAAAGCAAGCACCCCTCTTCTTCTCATGTCCTCCGGCCTACAAACGTCTGTGTAGAATGGACCTATTTACACGGCCAGCCTCACCATATTCACGTACGTTTCAACAAAAATACTGGGGTGGGGGCTACCAATTCTCTTCGTTTCACCTTCATTTTCCTTTTCAAGTGGAATTTGAAAAACGTAATGAGGTTGAAGAAAAAAATATCTTTCTTCAGTCCTTTGAACATCGTCCATCACACTACTCCTTTCGGCAAAGTCACCAAACAGAAAAACTGCCTGCTCTTCCTGAAAGAAGGCAGCAAGGTGATCCTCATGACAGATTCGACCGAGAAAAGGATCCGTACTACATGTATCAACAGCTGGTCCACAAAGCCCACAATTTGGCATGCTCGGATACTGGATATCTGCACGCAGAGCGGTTTAATCGCTCTCCGCACATCTTGGGCAGATCCGTCTATCAGCACTTCCATGCATGTAGATCTTGTCTCGAACTGACTGAACCCCTACCCCAAATCCGTCTGCTGGTGGCATCTGAATTGGGCCTTCCACTTTGTAGAGGAAAACCTCCCTAATGTTTTTTGTATATCTCTAGTGACATGCACGCTAACATTAAATCTTCTGATACATTAAAAGTGCTAGTATCGCATTTGACGCATCCTCTCTCAACATCTTTACTCCGTGATATTAAGGCCATCAAATCTTCCTTGTCTCCCATCACAGGCACGAAACTTCGTCAGTGTGGTTGAGTTGTGTGAGCTTTCTTTTGTTGTGAGTTTTGTGATAGTGTTGATGGAGCTGGTGTTGCTGGTTGTTATCTTGACGATTGTGAAGCTGCTGGGGTTGGTGTTGTTTTCGCTGTAAGATTGTTCGCTGTGAGATCGTTTCCTGTGGTTTATGGTATGAATGTTTTTGCTTTTAATTTTTTATTTATGTTTACTCTATCTTGTTTCGGGATTTTGGGGGTTCTTTCTCGCTTTTACTTCGACATATAGAAGAATCAGTGTCTGTGGAATCTGCCCCGAAGTGTAGCAGTATGATTATGTTTGCGTCAGTGTCAGTATGTTAGTGAGTGTTTGAGAGAGGAGAGAGAGGGAAAGCTGTGTTGAAAGACGCCGTGGGTGGCACTTTCCGTTGTTTTTCTTGTTGATGTTGGTGACGATGGTAATGCCGGAATTGCTTGGGCTGTTGTTGTCTCAGCTGCATTCATTGTTGTATCTGGTGGTCTTATTGGTTTTCTCAACTGCTGGTGTAGTTACTGGTGTTGCTGTTCTATGTTGTTCTTGCAATCTTTGTTGATGCTGCTGTTGATGATAATGCTGTATGTATGGCATATTATCTTCGTTGTTGCCGTTGTTGAGAGTGCGTTGTTAGTAGTAGAAAGGACGAATGGCAAAATCAACTTGGTAGGATTGGAAATCAGAGCATAAAGTGCCGGAACAAGTACCATAACGGATTTTTTCTGACGTCCTTACGTTTCAGACAATTAACCGCCTCAAATTTATGTTTCTAATATGGATCTGAAGTCTGACATATACAGTGAGGCACTCGCCGATTAGATGGGCTCTAGTACTTGAAAGAGACACTATCATATTAATCAAAGATGGATGAAAATAATTGTTGCTCATATCAGCACAAAAACCGTCATTTAGATGGAGACAATTAAATGGACACCATTACCTGACTTCAAAGGCATGCAAATTGGTAAATTCGTTAGAGCTTGAATAGAATGACATATGATACTTGCTCAAAGCCTCTACGCTCTGAGTCAAATTAAAGTGATGTCAAGTTTGATTTCTTTCTGTCCGGGTCGATAAAAATAGTACCAATCCAGGACGTTAGATTTACGGAATTACTATAGCATTGGATAATGTGTCTTAATGGTATTTGTTCCGGCTACGCACAATTTATTCAAAACTTAGGTCTTCTATGAAAAATGGCGGTACTTATAAGGCGGGTACTGAAAAGTTCCTGGCTTTAAGGGTATCGCGAAAGTTTTGTTTGGCGGCCCCACATTCCACGTTCTCTTACAGGGAATAGAAAAACTGGAGGATTGCTGCAATAAGTGTATGAATCTGAAAGGGGAATATTCTTTTATTTTGTTACTTGTTTGAGTCATTTGACTGAGGTCATGCCGGAGCAACGCCTTGGGTGGAACATATCAAATCAAAATCAACATTAACTGATCCGCCTGTATTTTCTTTTACCCAAAGCTAGGAACTTTTCAGCACCCCCTCGTATATCAGTAGTTGCAACTGACAAACATGATCAGCAATTTGGTAAGCCAGCATAAACCTAATTTCATTGATTCTTTCGGAAGACAGAGCTGCCACCATTTCACTGATTCCTTATTTTAGTGACTACGGCAGTTAGAAAAGCAATTGTTTCTTCACAAAGTTTGAAATCAGAACATAGAAAAACTGTAGGAATACTGCATAGTATTTTATTTCATGCTCTAAAGATTCTGGCTATCCATTTCACTAAATATGTATTTATAATAGACGCACGGGTTCTGAAATTTTGAGGTAAGAAGAAGTCAGTTTTGACTTCAGTTCTTAACTGGTGGAACTTTGTATATCGACTTTGAAAGAATGCAGAATTGACTCCGAGGTTATTTGAACGTTCTGACTTGAACTCACGCCAGGATCAACTTCGACTTTCATCCTTTAGAGGTCGATAAAACAAAGTCATATACTCTGGTTGGTATATACTAAGGCCCTCACGGCAAATTCGCGAGCCTTGTATCTAAATAACGAAAACACTTATTATTAGTAGTAGTCAAAAAGCAGCGAACTGGCCGAATCGTTAGTACACCGGACGAAATGCTTAGCGGTGTTTCGTCCGTCTTCATGTTCTGAGTTCAAATACCACTGAAGTCGACTTTAACTTCCATCCTTTCGGGTTCAATAAATTAAATACCAGTGAAACACAGGAGTCAAAGTAATCGACTCAGCTCCTCCTCAAAATGGCTGCCCTTGTGACAAAATTTGAAACCATTATTATTAGTCAGAAGGATCTAATAATATCACGCATTACAGAAGTGTTTCTATACTGTTTGGTTGCCTATAGATAATAAACAGTGGTGGGATAAACTAGAATGCATTATCAAATACAAGTTAAACATTGAATAATCAGAGGTAGACATCTACACAGATGCAAGAAAAGAAGAAGTCACCTATATAGGATTAGGACTCCGTTGATGGAGTTCTAATCTCCCGGACTCCGTTTACCTTCCGCTCCCAACACTAACTTGAATCTTCAGCATTTTGTCTTGAACATCTGCAGACTTGGACAAATCGCCCAGACTACTGCATTCCCTGAATTGTTCTCTCTGAATTGTCAATAGACTACCATTGTTATTTTCAATAAATACCTTAGAGTTTAGAGTTTCTTGGTATTTGCTCCTGACGCCTCAACCCACAAAATATTTCGGCCCTGTTTTTAGCTTTCAGTAATGTATATAGACTAGGAACGTTTACGATAACCGTAAATTTTAGGCACTCCCGTCGAATTGATGAGTATAAGGACTTCCTGCGAGCTACTTGTTTTCTAGGCTAAATTCACACTGTTTGTTTCTCCTTTCATGTTTCTCTTGTCCCCAGTCTGTTCTCGTCTATACTTCATCGCTTTAGGATCGGAAGTGGCGTTTGGAGCCTTAGATCGCCTCGATACTAAAGAATGACGGGAATCCTTTCCGTTTCTGTGTAACGCAAGTCTTCTCTTGCTGGAGACTAAATTAAGTCTCTACGTTAGTTTATTTTAGGTGTTATAAAACACAATGAAAGGATAATATCCTTGCATGTCAGAAAAATATTTATTATAAATAAAGTAAAGGGTGACAAATATAAATTATAATGTAATTTATAATATGTGTTGAGTGATGGGTCGTTTAACCTATTTAAGTAAGGATGTCTACATTGTTGAAAATGAAGCTGAAGTAGCATAGGATTAAGAATTGATATCGCGCGCTTGAGGATGCTTGAAGTCAAGTCGTATGAAGCTTTGGTTTTGTTCCTTGTAATATTTTATTTCAAATTTTTGCCACAAGGGCAGCTTGAGGGAGGTGGGGATTTGTCGATTACATCTACTCCAGTAGTTCACTGGAACTTATTTTATCAATCTCCGTAAGGATGAAAGGTAAAGTTGACCTCGGTGGAACTTGAACTCAGAACGTAACGGCGGGCGAAATACCGCTAAGCATTTTGTCCACCGAACTAACGATTCGCCCAGCTCGCTGCCTTGTTCCTTGTAGTATGTTAGGGGAATGTACAACTCTAAAATAGCTTAATATGCGCGGTTAAGGCATTCAAAAGTGCTTCAGCCTGTTACCATCGAAAGCAAGAAGCTATAAGTTTTTGGGGTGTTGATAAATTCAGCAATATCACTGTGGTGTATGATAATTTTTTTCTCTAATTGATTACCACAAGTCTTCAGTCTAAACATAATCATCTGGTGCCCGAGAATATCGCGTAGGCACAGGAACCGCAAGCAGACATGCTCTCTGACGAAGGCGGTGCGTAGCTAACGCAAGTCACTGTATGGAAACATACGAAATCAATTACATTTCCAAGAATCATCAGTTCCTCTCTTTAAAATAACCACTTCAACATCAAGTAGAATATTACTAATGCAGTTTTGTGTAATAGCGATGTGATTTCTAGTAAGTGCACTTTCATTAATTTTCTGCAGTTTTCAAGGTCAGGTTCCGTCTGGCATCAGGCGGATGTGAGTTCACACTTGCTCCTCCTTGAATACCAACTATCATCTGTTTTTAATTGCCTTTTCCTAGCACTATCGTTGCATTCACTGTTTATCAATGACGTAGTTATCTAGGAAAGGCGTTCTTCTTCCTTGTGTCATTGCAACAAATTCTGTGATTTTAAAAGAAGGAAAGATTTGCTTCTGGGTAGTGAGTGTGTAAATTTTCATTATAGCTGCGCAATAGTATTTTGTCCTGGACTTTACTAAAATATTCAGAGAGCGACAATATCTATGTAAACTGAAACGGAGGAAACTAATGGTGACTGCTTCTTGTTACGAAGTTGATAGGCCAGCATCGAACTTCAATACATAAACTTCAATAAACAGCCATTGTTGTATTCATGTTCCCCAAAGCTGAAACCTGGCAGTAAGCAAGCTGAAATATGATTTTGAAAAACCGTCGTTTTAGGTGTAAAACCTGTATAAACTAAAATATTCCGCAAATTCCCTATTTGAATCACAGAATCAGGTAGATGCAAGTTTAATAATAAATAATTCTCAAACACATGCGCGCGCTCATTGACACAGGCATACGCATATAAACATGTACGCATTTATACATTCATACATACATGAATATATGCAAGCAGGCATACATACACGACTACTCTGTTAACGTTGTCATTGATGAGAAATCCGTAGGAAAATGAGCATACATAAATTCATACGTACGCGCATACACACAAACACATATAAACAGACATAAAACAGATGTATACACACATATGTATATGTATAT
>NC_068985.1:120292378-120293757 GCF_001194135.2 Octopus bimaculoides
TATATATATATATATATATATGACTCAAAGGAATTCCAACTCTATTTTTCACGTTTTATTTATAATTTTCTAATATGAATATAAGATATAAAATAATATAGTAAAAAGAAATGAAATGAAGTATTAATTGCCTATTCTTAGCGCTTGATGGAATTGAAAGAATTTCTGCTCAAACAAAATTACCCGTCACTACTTCTAGAAAATGGTATTCAGCGGGCTATGAAAATGCCTACACAACAACTGAGGACAACACAAAGAAGAGAAAAACAAGAACAAATCATACCATTTATAGTGACGCACAATCCATGCCACGAGAACAATTTCAATATCGCTAATGCAAACCTACCAGTCATTGCTCAAAGTAAGGAATTAAGACATATCATTACAGACCAAACTATAACTCTCAGTAAAAGACAGCCTAAAAGCTTGAAAAAGTTATTAACAAAGGCAAGGTTTGACCTTAGCAACAAAGACCAACTATTCACTATGTCTAAATGCAATGATAGCCGATGCGGTACATGCCAATTAATTCATACCGGGCCATATATGAACACAAAAATGGGGAAAATATTCACAAACACAAATATGAATTGTGAAAGCAGAAATTTAATCTACTGCATCAAATGCCCAAATTGTGAAGAACTGTATGTTGGCTAGACAGGCAATACACTATCAGAACGCTCATGTGTGCACCGACAACAAATTAAAAATCCAGAAGTCCGCCAAATACAGCTGAGTAGCTACCTAGTAACATGTGGTCGGAAAATATTTATAATATTTCCATTTCATAAATTATACAATCCGAATTAAATAGAGAAAACTGAGAGAAAAGGACTTTATTAATAAATTCAAACCCAAGCTTAATAAACAATGATAAAAAATAACCTTATTTAAATTTTATTTAAGTCTTATCCCCATATCTAAAAAATAAAAATCTCTAAAAACTATCAGAGATCATCATTTCTAAAAATACACACTGAAAAATGGTATGCCATCTTTTCTAAAAATAACCAAGCAACTACTACTCCAATCCACAGGAATGTATATAAAGAACAAAAGTTAACCAGTCAACTAGAGTTGAAACTAATGAACACAACTGACACCACCACCCTAATGAAGATTGCAGAAATGCAAGAAAGTATATTAGTTCAATTACAATGGGCGTTTAATACATCATTTGTTCAATAAGAATAGACAATTAATACTTCATTTCATTTCTTTTTACTATATTATTTTATATCTTATATTGATATTAGAAGATTATAAATCAAACTTGAAAAACAGAGTTGGAATTCCTTTGAGCAATATATTCTTCTATACACAATCATACAAGCCCATTTGTACACACACACACACACACACACACACACACACACACA
>NC_068985.1:120294135-120298944 GCF_001194135.2 Octopus bimaculoides
TGTGTGTGTGTGTGTGTGTGTGTGTGTGTGTGTGTGTGTGTGTGTGTGTGTGTGTGTGTGTGTGTGTGTGTGTGTGTGTGTTGGTGTCTCTATGTGTACATGCATACATTCATATGTACATACATATATGCACGCATGATTGCTTTTCACATGTAACCGTGGAAAACCATCACTGACCATAATTAACAATGTGCATTGACAGAAAATCATACTTAACACTCGTTGCTTCACTGGTGTCTACCGCGCTGGAGGTGCGTTTTCGAGCAGCTCGCTTAAATTCTACTAAAAAATGGATTTGCTTTTCGTAAAAAAAGACAACCTTCTTTCTATAGTTGTTTCCCCCATTGGTAACGATGGAAAACATTATTTTTCTCAATTCACCTCCCGTATTTCACATGCCTTCCACTAGATAATCCTTAAGTCGTGGCCCTTGATTTCTGCTGGGACCGCATGCGACAAGATAGTTCACCATATAGCATTTGTTTAGCATTCTCCGATCACAAGTTCTTATGCAGCATCGTATCGATGCTCGAGATGTCGGTCTCCCTGAAGACCTTTGTGTCTAGGTTCCGCAAGGACATTTTGAATGACTCAGACATCTCACATGGAAGTGTTCAAAAAGCCTTACATTATGTCTGTAAAGGGTTTATGTTTCCCATGAGTAAAGGATGGATGTCAGTACACGCACGATACACAACAACTTCAGCTCGCATTGTGATGCCATTTTGAGACCAGACGCGAGAATGAAGGTACTTGTGAAGCCTTAATATAGTTCATCATCCAAAGAGCAAGAACTGCGGAGTGTGCTGCGCAGGCAGACAAAGTTTTCTACCACTTACACTACTGTACCTTCAAGAGAGATCTTTCCACATATGGGTTCCTGGTGCTGGCTGAAACATTAAAAGCGTTTGTCCAGTGAATCAAAATATCTTGCAAGATGCAGAAATTTGATTGATGCATATCTCCAACTATATGAAGCAATCATCTGCATTGATGAAGTCACGACTAAGAGACTGAATATCATTCAAATTGGCAGTAAATTGATGCAATTTGAGGGACAACCAAAAGTTCAATATGTCACATATATCTCAGAGGAGCAATCCACAGCAAAACCATGAGTGAGAATTTCTATTGTGAAGGGTCTCGCCATACCACCGCCGGCATTGGCTCATGCCTCATTCCAATCATGAAATGATTCAAATATCGATACAGAATTATCTGGATAAGCAAGACTACCGAGTATTTTCCACAGGGTGATCCTATTCACATTATCGAAGGCGTTGATTAAATCAACAAAACCTCATAAAGATCCATATTCTGCTTATAGTCCAAGAACGGATGAACCCAGTGTAGATTCAACGACTATTTGGAAAAAGCACGAAACATATGCATACATACATACATACATACATACATACGTAGGTATGTACGTGCATATAAAAGATATGTGGAACGGTTAAGAATAAATATTCCCAGAACACAACTAATTTATTCACAATTTACAATCATTTAACAAATGCAAGTAATAAATGTTAGAAAACATAACATCAATTACGAAAATAAAGTGACATTGATTTTGTGAATGAAGTTCTTCACTGCACATAGTTATTAACTGATAATTATCTAAGTAGCCATAATTATTATCATCTGACGTGGGTACAAAATGAGAAGCAAAGTGTGTTTTATAGAAGAGGAAAATGGGACACATTCAAGCTTTTTTTAGGAGCGTCGGTGTCAACTAAAACCGCGCCGACTATGAATCTTCTACTAATTGAAACATCAGTTAAGCATCATTAAAATCACGTAACGATTACAACTGTTTTTTTTTCTTTTTATTATTATATATATAATAACAAAAGATCATTCTCTGCTTTGCAAAAAAAAAAAGAAAAAGAAAAAGAAGAAAAAAAACTTAGTGACTATAGCGGGAACTTTGTTGATTATCGTCAACAACAACGTTGAGCAGGGCAGGGAATACGTACGTTGCCGCCTTAATAATGTAAATAGTAGCCTCATCTGAATAAATGTCCTTTTTTAATGCGGAACAAAAATATAAAGTTCACAATGAATACTATGCAGTCCTACTAGATGTATACCAGCAAAGAGCAACATGGAAGTTAAAACTCTGGAAAGAGGTCAACTTTCCTTTCAGCCATTTCAATGCAGCTATATCATTTTGATAAAATCATGAATGCGCACGCGCGCGTGCGTGTGTGTGTGTCTGTGTGTGCGTGTGTGTCTGTGTGTGTGTGTGTGTGCATACATACATGTATGTAAATTTGAATATATACACACAATATATATATATGTATAAGTTTATATATACATGTTTATATACATGTATGTATGTATACATGTAGAGATACATATGTACACACAAACACATATGTGTATGTGTGTGTGTGTGTGTGTGTGTGGGATGTGGGTGTGTAGCGTGCTCTTGAAAGTAAAACGAAGCAAAATCGTTCGATCTGCTAGAAATAGCCTCCGTGCATCTCGTTTACATCTCGACTATCTTTAAAAAAAAACGGAGAAATACACATTGAGCAATATAATCCAAGATACACTTTAATTGTAAAAAAAGAAAAAAATGGTCTGGGTGTGTTTGAAATGTCGCGGGGAAAAATAACAAAATTAGCAAAAACAAAAACCACTAACAAAAAGCATAAGAGGCAGACATTAGGACAGCGCATATCAAAACATTATTATAGTTTAGTCATGACTGGAACACTGTTTAAATTGTTTGTCGAGTCAGCCGCATCAACAAGAATAACATCAAAGCCCACATTGAATATTACAACCAACACCAACGCCAACACATACACTGCACCTACAATCCCCTATACTCCCCTTTTCTCTATCAACACAAACATTACTTCAAAAGTGAGGACCAATCCTACATTTATTATGAAAGCCGAGGTCACAACAACCATCATCACTGCAACCACCACTATGCAACCACTCCCAATACCATAACCTATGTTGTTACCAAACTTACATTAATGCCGTCTTTACGAACTGAGTTCAAATTACGCTGAGGTCTTGTTTGCCTTTCATCCTTTCGGGGTCTATAGATTAAGTGCCAGTGAAACACGTGAGTCGATCTAACTGACTAATCCCCTCCCCACAAATTTCAGGCCTTGTGCCTATAGTAGAAAGGATTATTATCCTTATTGCTAAGGCGCCGAGCTGGCAAAATCGTTAGCACGTTGAACGAAATGCTTAGCTGTGTTTCGCTCGTCGCTACGTTCTGAGTTCAAATTCCGCCGAGGTCGACTTTAGTTTCCATCCTTTCGAGGTCGATAAATTAAGTACCAGTGAAATCACTGGGTTCGATGTAATCGACAAGTCCCCTCCGCACAAATTCCAGGCCTTGTGCCTATAGTAGAAAGGATTATTATTATTATTATTATTATTATTATTATTATTATTATTGTTGTTGTTGTTGTTGTTAAAGTTGTCTTTGTTGAAGGAGTCGTTGTTGTTTCTTGCTGCTGTTGTTTTTGTTATTTTACTACCTCCGCCTTAGCTAAGGCGGAAGTATTGTTTTTCAGTTGTGTTTGTTTGTTTGTCCGTGGACAAGATATCTCAAGAACCGCCGGATGGATTCCCATGGAATTTTCAGTGATGTTTGGCCTCGTAACTCGCCCAAACTGCTTAGGTTTTGGAATCGATCCGGTACTGGACAAGGATTCTAGATTATTTTTTTTGCCTAAGTTTTGTGAGCGGTGGGTTCAGATTTAGTATACTCGTTTGTGAGAGCAGTCGAGTATATTTCAGATGTTCTCATTCTAAAAATCATCTCCGGCTAATCGTTGAGAGGACATTGGCGTTGTCTTGGCGGAGCTTTGCGCTCTCTGAGTGCTCTAGTTATTATTATCATTAATTTGACTCAGGTTCGTACTTATTCCTGGTAGAATTCATGTGGGTAGCGAGGTAGTACCTGTAACCTTAGGTATCCACTCGAATGCTTAAGACCCTCCTGATAATCTTTCTTGTCCCTAATTATTCAAACCTCAAAGAATTTCTCTCAGTGCATGGCTATGGTGCTCCCCTACTACTTCTGCACGTAATCAGAGACGCACATATCGTCAGCCACTAACTGGTTTCGACAAGCAAATCTGTGGTATTAAGCAGAATGTTTGCTGTACCTTACTTTTTATACCAAGACAAAACATGTACATGTTCTGTTAAGATCAGATTCCACTATTATTATTCTTCATCTTATTGTTGTGGTTGTTGTTTTTACTGTTGGTGTTGTTGTTGTTGTTGTTGTTGTTGTTGTTGTTGTTGAGTGAGAGCACTGGGGTAAAATATACGGAGCCCAGTATACGCATCATGGCTACCCGTCTGATAAGGGTACACTAGGCACCTGCATCACAACCATATGTGCGCGAAATGGTAATCTTATATCAAGATGAACAGCGCATGACTTTGGACGTGGGGCCCAGTTAGAATTTTCTTCAGGTCGAGTAGCACATCTCGGTCAAATGGTCCTTAAATAAGGGTTGTTTAAGGATGTTGAATAAAACAGCCACGTTTCCAGAGGCGAATTATTCAAACTCCAAATAATTAGTCTCAACACATGGCTATGATGCTCCCCCACTACTTCTGCACCTGATCAAAGATGCATATATCAACAACCACCAGAGGACATTCTCATCTGGTTAGGGTCAAGTAACTGGCAAGCTAATCTGTGGTATTGAGCAGAATATTTGCTGTAGCCATTATTATTATTTTTTATTGTGTGTGGTGTGTGTATGCATGTATATACATACATACATACATACATATAAATATATATATATA
>NC_068985.1:120299338-120301943 GCF_001194135.2 Octopus bimaculoides
TGTGTGTGTGTGTGTGTGTGTGTGTGTGTGTGTGTGTGTGTGTGTATGTGTGTGTGCATGCATGTATGTATGTATGTATGTATGTATGTGTATACATGATGTGTGTACATATAAGTTTAATGCAAAATTTCACGTTGGTTCTTTGTTCCTGTCTGTTCCTGTCTGTGAAAAACTCGCAGGCGACAGCAACACGAGATCACATAAACACAAATTTAACAACTTGTAAAGTAAACACAGCCATGTCACTCAGTAAACTGACTCATGAAGTTAACCGCTAGCTCTCACTGCACAGGTGACCGTGTGCTTCCATCTGTTGGCGCGCTACAGAACTAGTCCATACTACCTCATATGTATGTAACCTAGAGGAAAAATCTAGAATACACTAGATTGAAAATTAATCATTTCTATCATGCAAAGGAAGATATTTTGTCTTCTGTAATTGCTGGTTCATCAATCAGTGAATTCAGACAACAGGGAAATTGTGCAGGAGTTTTACTATATATTTATCTGTTTACATTTATTTATTTGTTCATTTTATTAAGTGATCCAAATATAAGATTTCGTTAAAAAAATATTTGTAGTAGTTTCAAAATATGGACTATAAACCATGAGAACACAGTCGTTGTCATTCTCATAAGTAGCGACCTGAATTGTTTTAGCGTACAACAGAGGTATTTGTACACCAATATGCGTGTACACTTACACAAGTACTTTCACACTCACACAGCCGCACGCACGCACGCACTAACATTCTGGGAATAATACTCGAAAACATCACGACAAAAATATTCATGGATTATAGCAAACATTCACACATACAAACACATACGTACATGCTTGCATGCAAACTCATTCACACATGTATACATGTATATATATGTGTGTATATTTGTTTCTGTGTGTGCGAGTGTATTTAATACGGAGATGTAGTTATATGTGTGTGTATGTATTTAGGTATGCATTACGTGCTTTAATGCCCTTAATATAATAAATGTATTTAAAGGGAATGAATTATAAATCTTTTCTTTATATGGTTTGCACGCTGAATACTTGATACATTCTTATATAGATTTTATCCTATATTTAATTTTAAATTCAACCAGAATATATTCAGTGCTGAATTATTCCGAATATACACGTGTACCGGGACGTAATTTGAAAAGTCCGCCTCTTACGTAGATATATGTGTGAACATTTCTATATTGGATACATTTGCTGTTCGTCTGGCATGTTGAATTTTGTTCAATTTTGACTATGCATGCACTGACGATTAGTAAGTGGATTATGTACACTAACTATGAAATCATATGATTTGCAGTTGAGCCTGTCCTTTGAGAGACAACTTCTAAGCTGCATTGATTTTGATATTGATATTGATTTCGTTACTTTCGATACTTTCTTTACTTTCATCTCAGTGACTATGTGAAGGTTGTTGAGGTGGATCTCAGGATGAGGAAACATATAGTGTATAATTATTCGGCAACCCAGCCCTCAGCCAAAAGAAATGTTCATTTTTGTGAATTGAGATTTGAGCTGATGTGTTGAGCATTTTAGAATTATCTTTGCTAAGATGCGTCCGGGAATCCTTAGAATGGTCCAGTGTATGACGTTATTCTTTAAGATCATTATGACATCATTCTTTAATTTTCTATGGTTTGTAGGTCTGACCTTCACTATTGATGCCCACTGTGCTCTTCATAGAGTAAACAAATTTTACTCATTATGGTTCAGTGGCAGTACTGGGAGTATATCGTATGCTAAGGGCACAGAAGAGGTTAATGTTGTGCTATAGCATAAATACGTCTCTGGATTTCCTCCTTCGCAAGTTTCAGCATGGCTAAAGATGTGTTCTCTTGATTAGAGAATGGCATGCGTCTAGAATCACTGCGGTAAAGGTCAAAGCAATAGTCTTCTGACTTGAGTGAAGGAAACAAACCTGCATTGATTAAGTATGGTGTAGTTCTACCATAGCGGTTAGTTTTTTGCTTTGAGAACAGAAATGAAGTCTCTCAATTTTGAGAATTACGAAAAGATACGAGAGGTTTTTATCTTTCAAGTGCGACGATGATGATGATAATGACGACGACGACGAGGACGACGACGACGAAGGCGACGATGATGATGATGGTGATGGTAATGATGGTTATGATCATGATCATAAGTTTGATGCTGATGATAGGTATACAGATTCAATTGCCCTCGTGGATTCAGCGAATGAAGAATGGATAGAATGTGCCTTATCAGCAGCATTGGAGATGACTTTTGCGATGTGTTTTAATTTTACTTCATTTTGTCGTGCCTGATCGATCAGCGAATAGTGAGTCAATTTTGAAAGCACCATCATTGAACCATAAAACCTATCTCTACACCCCAGAAGAAGCCGCACCAGACACTGACCAGTGTATTGATATTGATTTCGTTCTCTGACCATTTACGTTTATTATGGCCGATTATTACCTCCAAAGCCCACTGTGATGTGTGATTTTGTAGTAATATTTGTGATATATATATATGCATAAATACACACACACACGCACACACACACACACACACACACACACACACACACACACACACACACACACACACACACACACACACACAC
>NC_068985.1:120302062-120306495 GCF_001194135.2 Octopus bimaculoides
ATATATATATATATATATATATATATATATATATATAGTCCTGTTACCACACCCAATTCTAATGCTAACGCTGCCACCAACTCCATCACCAGCGCCAACACCACCATACTACTACTACTACTACTACTACTACTACTACTACTACTACTACTACTATATCTTTTGGCAGAACTACTCCTTGAAATCTTTAGACTTCTGACTCATATTCCATTCATACTAAATTCGATGCCGAAAGAGGAGAGAAAGGGGAAAAAAAGGAATACACGAAAATATACCAAAGCCAGTGCCAACTGACCAGTTATAAGTACACAGCAAGAAAGCAAGAAAGGTTAACCTATACAGAAAGGAACACTATCAACACTAGAACCCTAGAACATACACACACACACGCCCCCCACTTACACACACACCAGGCACACACACACATTCACGCACGCACATATACATCTATATATGAACCAACAAACTCATAGATTATATGCAATATCACCTTGTCAGTGACTCGGACGCAGTGGATGCGACGTAAATTGTCATGTAATATAGCAAGTAATAAATATTCAAGTGAAGTTAAGAGTTTTTGAATAACCGACGTGTGTCTTACATGCTTTAAATGTTTTAGTTTCTTCACACGGTCTCTGACCAGACCACTTATCAAAATATTGTTGTAATATAGTGTGTAATGCGAAATAAGTCGCAGATATTTGAGAATGATTTGTTTAAAACATGAAATTCGCAAAGTTGTATTTAAAGTGATACACCGAACATGGTTGGGGAAGAAAAACGCTTTTGTGACGCGTAGAACGAAACATTGAAGTAATGTCATAATAACCGTTTTTTATTGGCCACAAGGACCGAAAAGTAATAGCATAATATTATTTTTATCATTAGTAGTAATAATAATTTCTTTTATTTGCCACCAGGGCGGAGGATGAGGTGGATAATACAAAGACAGACATAAAGTGTGGGTGTTTTACATAGGATGGAACGATAAGAAAATAAAACAACGATGTGTACGCCGTGTACATCAAAAGAAGTGAAATATTCATAGTATAAAGCAATATGTAAAAACAAAATGTGATGGGGTGGGGTCCTCCTAATACAGGGGGATCTCTAGGGATGCTCGAGAAACCCCAGCATCCAAGATTAACCTGAATACCACGGACAAATACCTTTTCCAACTCCTTTCCTCCAACTCACAGGTCTACACTGAGAGAGGTACCATCCACTATTGCCATTTTCGCAAATTTCACCCACCTTTCCATAAATTCAAACGAGAACAGCCCCTCCCTCTCCATCCTCACTTTCCTTTACAAGTGAAACATGAAAAGGTTGATGAGGTCTTTACCAGGGAAGAATGTCTCAGTCCTCATTCTCGTCAGCCTTGTCCACCAGACAACCACTTTCGCCACAGCAACCAGGCAAGGGAAAACTGCCTTGCCTGCCCGATTAAAGGAGGATGTGGGGCAATCATCACTTTGGATTCGGACGACAGACGGATCCTTACCACACGCGACAGCAGCTTTTCGATATAACTCCACAAGTCGGCAATTACCGAACACTGAACGAGTGCATGCAGAACGGTTACGTCGCTCTGCGTATACCTCAGACAAGCTTGTCTGACACAACATCCGTGCCTGCAGAATTTATATCGAACCGGTAGTACCTTTGGTAACACTGCCAAGTCAAAGAGATCTGGAAATTACCCATAGAGGCCCCGATCGAATGTGCTCCAGAACAGACTAGTCAGTTCGTCAGCGCCCAGAGACTCCCCTAAGGTGTCGTCGCACTCTCCCACCACTGATCCTACTGCCCGACTGGTAGAGGACAGCGAGCACCTAACAAGATTCTAGTTGCCAGGCGCCTAGTCTTGGTCTATCCTTCACCCAGGACTGCAGCTGCGTGAAAGAGACGAGTTGCAGAAATATGTGCCCCACAAACGGAGTCCGCGCACGTTCACCTTCTAGAAATTGTTGCAGGTAGCGAAACCTTAGTGCATGTCTGCGCTTCAAAAGCTATGGCATGCCTAAGCCACCACTCAGTGGGTGCTGACAGATTACTGACCGCCTGAAAATTGGAACGTGTCCCTTTCACAAGTACTTGAACAAGAGACGCTCCAAATTGATCAAGCAATAAGTGAAGCAAAGCACAGACGATAAATAATAATGGAGGCGATGTAGACATTCGTCATCTCTGCCCGACCTTTCATGGACAGCTTCCTTTCAGCCCATTTCTGAGTAAGACTGGCCACTCTGTTCGTCACGCCATCCCAGTTCTTATCCATCTGGAGGTCGGGACCAAACCAGATCCCGAGAAGTTTAACTGGTTTGCCAGTCTAGAATTCGACGCTGCCGTCTGACACATCGACCTGCCTCTCCAGGTGCCCAGTCACAACCCCATCGCCTGCAACCGACTCTTATTCTTCTAGAATGGATTCGACTATCTCCACCTCGGGGGCGTCCGATACCTTGACGGTGACGTCATCCGCTTATGCAGACACTGCTCTTCCGAGTCCCAGTTCGAAATGGATACCCTGCAATGGTTCCAACGTCCGCAGCAGTGGGTCGAGAGCCAACACGTACAGAATAGGTCACAACGGACAGCCCTGACGGATCGAGCGTGTGATGCTAAACGGTTCCGATAGATGGCCATTTACTTTGACCACCGAGTAGATGCCGCTGTGCATTGCAGAGATCCATCCTCTGAAAACAGGTCCGAAACCGGCCGCTTTAAGGAAGGCATCCAGGTAACGATGGTCGACCCTATCGAATGCCTTTGATTGGTCCAAATTGATTAGGGCCCCCACGAAAACCAGCTTTAATCCCAGCCCTCTCTATGATGTATCACATAAGGTGGAGGCTGTAGTCGATTGACCTGCTCGAGATTGTGCACGTTTGTGCTTCCCCTACTAGACTACCAACGACAAACGCCAATCTTTTTGCTAATGCGTTGGCCAAAATCGCAAACTCTGTGTTTAGCAGAGTTATGGGCCGAAACGTCTCTAGTATGTCCCCACTGTTTGTCGTTCTTCTTCAACAGTGTCACCACACCCTGACTAACAGCACTGGGAATTCTCCCGTTTTGTTGCCAGTTGCCGTAAACGTCAGCCAAGAGGTCCTCAAACAAATACAATGAGTTCATAGGGCACACCCTCTAAAGCTGGCGATTTGCAACTTATGCAATCGCACATCGTCTTCCGTATTTCAGTGGCCGTTATCAATTCTTCGCAGAACCTCGCGTCCGCTACCGAGATCCGGTCATCTAGGTACGAAATAATGTCCGCTACCGTCGTTAACCCATCTCCACCCCCAAAGTGTTGCGCGAAGCGCTGCTAAAAATCCGTACACATCTGCTCAGAACAATGTATCACACCCGCGTCCCGATCCGTCAGAGACCCGATCGTGGTTTTGTTGCCACGTCACGTATCCACCGTTCGATCCCATTCGACAGTTTTAGTTCCCTCATGCTTTAGCATACGGGTCTTAGCTCTGACAACGCAATCTTCATGTTTCGCCTCAAAGGAATGGTCAAGTACTCTCTTCACTGCTAAGACATCAGTCCCGATGCCTTTACTAATCGCCTCATCTAGTTTGCTAACTACTTATCCCTTTAATCTTTTCCTTTTGCTGACCTTTTGTTAAAATTAATTGATTCTTTTCTAATCCCCTTTTTCAGGGCTATCCACCACCGGTTGATAGCGATTGCCCCCGTCAACTACCGCTTAACTAGTTCGCTAATCCTGTCTCTGTAGTCACTGAGCACTGGAAGGGCGCATTTCAACTACCAGTAACCCGGTCACTGACTACGCGTCCTATCTAATCGACTGTGCAGATCACACATTTGTGGTCTGTGTAGCTGATCAATTTGAATTGTGGACAGCTTATACTATCCTTATACGCTGACCTAACAAGTACTATATCTAGATACCATCTGGATGACGCCTTGCGATTGCTCCATGTCCACACGGGCACACCAGGAAAATCGATACCTGTCAGAAAGCTGGATGTGTCAGAGCAGGAGTCCGAAGCTTTTACACCCACTGCTTCTATGAACTAAATTCACACAATCCTTCCGCATCTAAATTTAGGGATCTGAGTTCGTTGATCCGGTGAACCTGTTTCCAAGTCAAACCCAGGCCCCGATCATTTACACAGCCAACACTAAGTGTAGCCATTTAACTTAGAGGAAAGAAAATGGTATTACGTAACTTCATCTTCAGGGATAACTGTTGACACAGTCTTCTTTTTGGTCGAGAGGGTAGCGGGGTAGGGTTTTTCTAGGAAGTCTTTTTTTGTAGGGGGGGTGTACTCACTAAACCCTCCAATTACCAGGGGAATTTCTGTTTCAAATCAAGATACGTATCCGTATCTGTTTGGATTAACATACATATATATATGTATGTATATATGTATATATATATATATATATATATATAT
>NC_068985.1:120308384-120308923 GCF_001194135.2 Octopus bimaculoides
ATAGATAGATAGATAGATAGATAGATAGATAGATAGATAGATAGATAGATAGATAGATAGATAGATAGATAGACAAACAGACAGACAGACAGACAGATAGATAGATAGATAGATAGATAGATAGATAGATAGATAGATAGATAGACAAACAGACAGACAGACAGACAGATAGATTGATAGATCGATAGACAATATGGTAGATAGTTTGTTATTAGCATATAAACAAAATAGCCGCATGACAAGGAAATGAATTCGAAACGGCAAAAGGTAATATTAATATTATCTAATTCTGGGTTACCACATCAAACATATATAAGTTTGTTGACCCGCTTCTTCCGTTATTGATTTCTGTGTGCAACACTCAATTACAAATTAAACCAAACTATGTCCTTTTCATCATCTGTCTTTATCTATATCGCTCACATCATCAAACTCCGCCTCACAAGTATTATCTCACTGGTTGCTATGGCAATTTTTTGTGTTTGTATGTTGTTTTTCAAACAGTTTTTAAGTTTAGTTGAATATATATATATATATAT
>NC_068985.1:120308933-120310604 GCF_001194135.2 Octopus bimaculoides
ATATGTGTATATATATATGTATGTATGTATGTATATATATATATATATGTTTGTGTGTGTGTACTTATATATGTACATATAGTTAACTAAAGATAGATAGAATAAAATGTACTGTAAGTGTGCTGCAAAGTTCCTGGCTTTCGGTAAAAGAAAATGAAAGAGGATCAGTTAATTATGATTTCACTCAACATCATCCCCTCTCAGATTCACACACGCACTTATTGCATCGTTTCTTCAGTTTTTCTAAGCCCTGTGAAAGAACTCGGAAGTTTGGGCCTCCAACCAAGCGTTTTGCGATAACCTTAAAGGCAGGAACTGTTCAGCACCCTCTCGTTTATGCATGCTTACAAACAAACACACACATCCATATATACATACAGATATACACGCACACATACACATACACATATATATAGATATATATATAGATATATATATACATGCATATACACAAACATACGTTTATAGACTTCCATGTATACACAGACACTCACACATACATATATATGTATGCATAATGGTCTATATGTGTTTTATATGTATATGTTTAAAGTGTGTTTCAGGGCGTTTCGTGTTCGCAAACATCTGTCTTTCGATGATATTATTGATTAAGACATTGATCGATTAAATGACATCATACGGCTATTACTGTTTATTCTATCTATCAAAATTGACTGAAATGCGTCAGGAATCACAACGAGTCAACTAAATATTGTGGCCAGATCAATAGATACGCTTAGAGATAAATAAATGGTCAGTTAGTTAGATACGGTATGTTTAAAAAATTTGCGTAGATGAATGTATATGTGCGTGTACAGAAACTGAGCTCTATGTTCCAATTTCTTAGAAATTTTAAGGCTATTGGAAGACTGCTGTAAATCAAGCTGAAAGTGCCTTAGCCAATGTACCGTGTTTGGCAAATGACCAGAGGTTAATTAGGTAAACCAATTTTTAAATTGGCGAAGCGAAGGGATTCGGTAGAAGAAAAATGGGCAAAAAGGAAGTAGAATTTGAATGCATAATCATACAGATGAAATGACAAATGTACATATACAAACGAACGGGTAAAGATGTATAGCTGTAGTTACTATTATTACAAGGCGCAACGAATGACTCACTAACTAGTGTACATATTAAACTACTACATCAATAATCGAGCACACACCCGTACGTACATGCACACATTCATACACAAAGACACACATGCACACGCGTACACACACACACACACACGCGCGCGTACACAGACACACACACACACACATACACATAACGTGGCTGTGAAAGATAACGAAGTAGAAACTTTGTCTATTTCTTTCAATCGTCCAACTATGGATCGATTGATTAATACGCTTGAACTATGTAATTAGACCTCTCCAGTGTTTATTGGAAAGCCTTTATACATAAGCCTTAAATAGATGTACAAAAATCATTATCTGCGTGTATTTTCTATATTGCGTTGTAGCAACATACCTACTCCACTTGGTAACGATACTAAGGATACACTAGTTTGACTGGTGACTGTTTGTTGAGTTCAGATTACGTAGAGGAAATATTTCGTAGCCTAGTATAAGTAAGGAGAGCATATGAAAGCTCTTGCCTGGATTATCAAACTCTTCATATATAAATGTGTGTGTTTGTATATATATATATATATATATATATATATAT
>NC_068985.1:120310629-120312019 GCF_001194135.2 Octopus bimaculoides
ATGTATGTATATACACACACGCACACACACACAAACATACACACACACACACAGACACACTCTTACATATATATATATATATATACAGAGGTTGGACAAAATAATGGAAACACCTAGCATTCATAATTTTGAAACATCTATAAAACCGTCAAAAACTTGTTTATTTTTATGGTTTTTCATTTATTATTAGTGTTGCGCAATATGTTATTCTAAAATTGTTGTTTCTTTTCAGATATCATCAGGAAAAGGTAATTAAAATTCATTAAAATGACAGATTTATCGGATATCCAAAGAGGTCATATAGCAGGCGCTAGTGCAACGAAAACAGACGAAATGTTTGGTGTATCAAGAAGTACTGTCTTGAAAGTAATGACAGCTTTTGAAAAAGAAGGAAAAACCTCCTCGGCAAAACAAAACTCCGGAAGAAAACCAAAACTTTCAGTTAGGGACCGACAGACTCTTACGCGAATTGTTACAAAGGAACACAAAAGTGCAGCTCCCAAAATTACTGCAGAGCTTAATGACCACCTCGAGAACCCAGTTTCCACAAAAACTGTTCGCTGTGAGCTGCACAAAGCTGGATTTTACGGCAGGGCTGCAATCAAAAAACTACTAATTTCAAAAAACCGTTTAGAGTGGAGTAAAAAACCTACAGAATTGATCCCTAAAGCAGTGGAAGAATGTTATTTTTTAGACGAGTCATCCTTTACCTTATTTCTAACCACCGGCCGAGTATGCGTGCGGAGACAGCCAAAAGAAGCATTTGACCCAGACTGCCTTCTTCCAAGCGTTGAATATGGAGGAGGATCTGTGATGATCTAGGGGGATATATCTTGGAAATCCACCGGTTTCTCCTCATGGCAGAGTAAATAGTCAAGACTACTTAAGCATTTTATCTGATCAAATTAATCCTATGGTTGCGGAACTGTTTCCGGGGGGAAACGCAATCTTTCAGGATGATAATGCAGCAATTCATACAGCTAAAGTTGTTACTCAATGGCACGAGGAACATTGTAGTGAAGTTGAACATCTTATCTGGCCACCACAGTACCCACATCTCAATATTATTGAACATTTATGATGCATTTTAGAAAAAATGTAAGAAGTCGATATCCCCCACCATCATCCCTACAAGAACTGGAGACTGTTTTAGCTGAAGAATGGACAAAAATTCCTTTGTAAACAATTCAAGCTTTGTACGAGTCCACACCTCGAAGAATTCAAACTGTAATTACTGCCAAAGGCGGTCCTACTCCATACTAAAATTAATTTGTTTGAAATTTGAAGGTATTTCCATTATTTTGTCCAACACCTGTACACACACATACACACACACACATGCACACACATATATATATATATATATATATATATATATATATATATATAT
>NC_068985.1:120314003-120315533 GCF_001194135.2 Octopus bimaculoides
TATATATATATGTATATGTTAATATGTTCATTATATTATATCATATATATTTCTATATGACAACTGAGAGAGAGAAAGAGAGAGGGGGAGATAGATAGATAGATAGATAGATAGATAGATAGATAGATAGATAGATAGATAGATAGATAGATAGATAGTTAGACAGACAGACAGACACATAGACAGACTGATTGATTGTTTGTTTGATATATTATCACCACTGACCTCATTCACCTTACCCTGTTTACTTCCTCCAGTTACAACTCTATAACCATCTCAACATTATTAGGAGAAGTCTTAACGTAGAACACCTTGTTTTCTTCTTCCAAGTGTTATCGATGAAATCCTGGTAATATAACGGCTTGTATAGTAAACAAATTTTACACCTTAAACCACCCAGACAAGCATGAATATATACCTCAATCAGGTTTTTCAGACACCACATTCTGCTACGTGCTCATAGTTATTCACATCAGCTTGGGAAACATATACCCAGCATCCGTGAGATCATGGAGTAATTAATATGTCAAACAAATTCGTTCATCAATGAAAAATTCAAAACAAAATTTCAATAGAAAAAAAAATACTATTTACTACAAAACTGAATCACGTGTTCTAGATTTCATCAAATCCACAGTTTTCAGCAGAAGTCTTGCATGGCAATAATTGAAGACGCTCCTAAAAACACAATATACGAGACCCATGAAATAGGACTCAACCTTATCTAATTACAAACCAGGAAAAGTCGACCTCAGATCGTAATGACGGACGAGAAGCCGCTAAAGATTTTGCCCATCGTGCTAACGATTCTGCCAGCCTACCGGTTTAATAATTGTAATGATGATGATGATGATGTTGATGGTGATGATGATGATGATGATGATGATGCACTTTCATGGCTTCTGATCTTAAATGATTGGAACTGTTAACCCGTGCATGTTTTGTCTTGGTGTAAAACAACGATGGACTACAGCAAATGTTCTGCTCAATATCACAGATTTACTTGTCAGTTGCTTGGATTTAACCACTAGAGCATGTGCCTTAGTGGCTGACGATATGTGCACCTCTGATCAGGAAAAGAAGTAGTAGGGGAGCACCATAGCCATGCGTTGAGAGGAATTCTTTGGGGATTGAATAATTCAGCACTGAAAATATGTGTGTTTCCTGCATCATCTTTAAATAACCTTTATTCAGGGACCGTTTGAGGTGGATGAGCTCCTCAACGTGACGAAAATTCTAACTGGATCCCATCTGCAAGGTCATACGCTGTTTATTCTGATATACGTTCACCATGTCACACACATATGATTGTGAAGCATGTGCCTGGTGTACCCTTATCAGGTTTCGTATATTTGTACCGCAGCGCCACTTTGATGGCATTTGCTGTTCAATGACTTAATAATAAAAATAATAATAATAATAATGATAATAATAAGGATAACAATAATAATAATAATGATAATAATAATAATAATAATAATAATAATAATAATAATAATAATAATAATAATAATAATTATTATTATTATT
>NC_068985.1:120315543-120316046 GCF_001194135.2 Octopus bimaculoides
TTATTATTATTATTATTATTATTATTATTATTATTGGGTGAGAGAGCAGTGCATGCCATCAAAGTGACACTGGGGTAAAATATACGAAACCCAGCATGCCCATCATGACGTTCGCCCACTACTTCTGTTCGTGATCAGAGATGCATATATTGTCAGCCACTAAAAGACATGCTCAATTGGGTAAGGTCAAACCAGGTAATCTGTGGTATTGAGCAGAATATTTGCTGTAGCCCATCTTTTATACCAAGACAAAACAATGTACATGATAGCATTTCCAATCAATTAAGAAGCCAAGAGAGCCACTGCTTGGTACTTATTATTAATATTATTATTATTATTATTATTATTATTATTATTATTATTATCATTATTATTATTACTATTATTATTATTATTATTATTATTATTATTATTATTATTATTATTATTATTATCATCATCATTATTATTATTATTATTATTATTATTATTATTATTATTATTATTATTATTATTATTATTAT
>NC_068985.1:120316270-120329354 GCF_001194135.2 Octopus bimaculoides
GGGGTCTATCTAATCGACTAGTCCCCCCCCCCTACAAATTTCAAGCTTTGTGCCTATAGTAGAAAAGATTACTACTACTACTACTACTACTACTACTACTACTACTACGTAGTGGGAACATATATGTAATGGAACGGCAGATAGTTCTTTATTGGTGCTAGTCAGCTCCCGGTCATGGACCGACAGGAATTAGTGAGTAAATGTCATTCATCGTTGACCTTCTTTGATCATTCAGGTTCATACCGGTCCGGGTTATGATGACAGCTGTAATTTTCATACACATTAATATCACAGGAATCAATTTCTCTTAAATTCCATAAACTAATCACAATCTAACTTTGTTTCTCACACTATCTTTTTTTTATTATTTCTGTCTACATTATTAACTTCGAATTCTACACTCACCCTTCTCACAATATACACACACATACATACATACATACATACATACATACATACATACAAACACACACACACACACAGGCACACATATATATTCTTATATAGTGAATTCACACTCTATTATTGTCTATTACTGATATTTCTTCACTCATATATTACATGTTATTGTTATCTTCTTGTCACATTATTTATATCACATAAATTTACTTTTCTCGGCAGCTGAAGACGATTAGTTTTAATATAGCTACCACGGTGTACCATAACAACAGAAGGCGATAATTTCGGTTTCACTACTACGGTATACCAGAAGAGCTGCAAGCAATAAATTTTGTCTCGCTGCTACAGGGTAATACTGAAATCATTAGGTTTTCATATGGAAGCATCACCACAGATTTCAATGGATTTTCCTTACGTTCAGCATTAAAGCACTGTTGTTTTCAAGTACTATCATGTCCAATGTCCCTCGAGCAAGACTCACTGTTTCTTTCGGAACCGTTATCGATCTTTTGTGGAGGAAACGCCAATCCAATGAGATTTTTTAAGTATTCATTTAATAAAGGATTTCTTTTGGGAATATACGTTGTAACAAAGAGGTCAAATGTACCATGAAAAGTTGTCTTTGAAGAGCAGACTGAGAATAACAGTAATATAAGCTCTGACTTCTGTTAAATACTTTAAATAAGGGTGCACAATGTGGGTTAGTTCAGCAAAACCGAAAATGATAGACAGGCAGAGATTACAAATGGTTTATCCTCGTATCTTAACGTCATCTGTTGGAACTATTCTATGGATTGTCAGTTGGATCACAATTCTATGGTTTTTCTATGGCTCACAATGACAGAGATTTATTTTTGTTTTGTTGGTTTACTTTTTCAGTATCAAAATAACTCAGAACACATACAACCGAATCAAACACAAACAATTCCCTAGTTATTCATCCAAACTAGCGCCAAGAAATGGTTCATTTGACGACCCAGGAAGAGTTTTAAAATCCTCAGTAGAATTCAAGCTCAGGTCTCAGAGTAAAACAAGAACCGATTCTGTTCTGTGTTCTAATTTCGTGACCAATTCATCAGCTGAACCGGGATCTGGTTTGTTACTAAATGTCCTGCCCTTAACTTTAGTGAATCTGAGGCTTGATTTTGTCACGAAACAGTCCTATTTAATTTGTAAAATTCTTTTATTTATCCTGCCGCATTTCTGTTGTTCCAAGAACAAAATTCCGCTCATTATAGATGTGTTTCAATCAATTATGTCTTACTAGACTTCCTATTTCGTACGTTCCGATAAAAATCATTAGCTTAATATTTTATGATATAAATCTCCAAAAACTTTTCTCTTCTTCAAACTTTATTAGTGTGTTTTTCGAAGAAGGATTAACCGTCACCAGAAAGGAAATTTTATCTGATAACGTGGTTCCACTTATCTAATATACCAACAAAGTAATTTATCATGAATTTCATCCTACTATTTATCAAAACATAAATGCCAACCTTTAGCTCCTTGTAAATCACCAAAGAGATTTGAAACGTTACACTCTGGATTAGACAATGAATTAATAAAATAACATCTAGAACATAATTGGCTATACTGTTCAAGATAACCTACAATAACATTAAGAATTTGTCTAGTAGGACGTTATTCGAATATCCAATTTTTGTGTTTTAAACAGCAGAGTACCAAACCAAATTCTCTCCACAATCAACTGAGTCTATCTAGGATAAAATTTCATATCGCACAGATTTGTGGTCATTGTTATTTATTATCCATAAATTAAGTAACAATCAAACACGAGAGCCAATCGACTGAGTATTGCAAGTCACGTTTGTAGCTATGATTTGAGTACAGTGGTCCTTAAACTGGACATAGAGTCTTCTTAGGCATCCCGATCAAAAAATAGAACGATAGATATTAAAAGAATGCTACGTAGTGGTGGTGGTAATGGGGTTGGGTGTTTAGATAGCCTGTGACTTTATCACATAAACTATTTAAAATAATTATATTTTAAACATGTCTTAAAGTATTTGCTAGGCTTAAAACAAGAACAATGAACAAAACATTGTATTACCTGTAAGAAGAAATATAGCCAATGACGCGTTATGGTCCAATATAATATCATTATCTACATCCTCGTCTTCTGTAGTAATTTCCATAAAAATGTAAAACCCGAGATAATAATTCAGGCAAATATATAGAAAGCACATTTACTGGGTAAGAATAAGCATATTAATCCACCTCACAAAGCGAGTTCGAGTTTGATTGAAATAAACATATTTTTTCTTTCTGTTATCTTTTTTGTAAAACACGATGGAGGTGGGTGACGTTTTTAAAAGGCTATTATGTGGAAGGAACGCCGAATTACATAAGGTCGAGTGCCACTACGCTAATATGGAAAATAGATAATTCTATTTTTTTTTGCATCAAAATGAGGATTCAGATTTGCAAAGAACGATAACTAAAAGTAGAAAATAATCTTTTCTACTCTAGGCACAAAGTCCGACATTTTGGGGGAGGGGGCCAGTCGATTTGATCGACCTCGGTACGCAACTGGTACTTAATTTATCGCCGCTGAAAGGTAAAGTGGACCTCGGAGGATTTGAACTCAGAACATAAAGACAGACGAAATACCGCTAAACATTTTGCCCGGTGCGCTAACATTTCTTATTTCTTTATTGCTCACAATGGGCTAAACACAGAGGGGATAAAGAAGGACAGACAACGGAATTAATTCGATTACATCGACCCCAGTGCGTAACTTCTACTTAATTTATCGACCCCGAAAAGATAAAAGGCAAAGACAAAGGCAAAGTCAAAGTCAACCTCGACGGAATTTGAACTCAGAACGTAGCGGCAGACGAAATACTGCTAAGCATTTCGCCCGAAGTGCTAACGTTTCTGCCAGCTCAACGCCTTAAAAGTAGAAATTAATGAAAGTAGTCTGTTGTTGTTGTGATTCTCGTTGTTATTGTTAACAAACAGTTCTGCCATAATTGAACTGAACGCGCAGTCAGAAGCATTCTCTAGCCTTTTTGTCTTGATTTCAGGCATAGCATGTCTGCTACGACTACATTTCCAATATGTCCTACCTACTTTATGACGGTAGGGAGTGATTTGAGAGAGCATTGTTTGGTATTCTGTGAACTCCAAGGTGATTGTTCTTTTATCTTCATTTTCACTAAGGTCATTTGTATATTATATATAGAGAACTTATATAAATTTCAAACTATATGCAGCTTAGCTGTGACAAAAATAATACTCTGAATCTCTATCACAGCGGCAACAATAAATGGCAGGATTCAGTCGCAGAAACATTAAACTCTCGAACCAAATGCGTTTCAGTGATTTAAAGTATTTTCAACTTAAGAAAAAATGCGTTGTAGTACCTAATTACCAACTTTTCAGACTTAATTCGAATCCAGCCCTGTTGTATTTTGTCATTCCCTTTTTGGAGAGGTGGTCAATAAAATAAATACTTTTGTGGTTCTCCATCAATGTAATGGACTGTTAACGCCCACGTAATACATGAGCATGAACTGTCCTTTATAAGTAACAAATTAGTATTTAGAGAATATAATTACATTCCATTATACTCTCAGAAAAACCTTCTGCTGTCTCCACATTGTCTTACCCGGTTATTATGAATCAATTCCAAGTATTGCGCTTCACTAAAGCAATAATATCTCGTATAATAAACAAATCAATATTGTTTCACGTAAAAACCATTGGTTTTGTAATATAGTATGTTGTGTAATTTCATATATATATAGTTTTAGTCTAGTTAATTGAAATACTAATAATACAAGCTAACGTTCATATAAGCATATTGAAGATCAGAAGTTCACATGCTAAAGTAAATCTACTTTTAATGAGAACTCATTGTATCGAACTCTTTAAGAAATCGCTAGTATAAGAAACAAACAGAATGTATGGGATGCCAGCTGTGTTCAATGCCCCGGACGGCATTTTCTCTACTCCTTTGATCTTCGGCGACATGCATGCTTTCTTGGATAGTTGCCTTAATTCCCGATGCTGTTTATATTATTTCTTGCGGGAAAAGGCAATACCATTCACATATAGAGGTCTCTGAGACTGGTGGTAAGTGAGAAGGAATGTATCCCCAAACGGAGCACGAATGCTTGTAACTAAAAAGGATTCCACTAAAGACATTCAACGACTAGGTGGTTGTGTTAAACCAGACGACGGATTAAGTGCACTCTCCAAGGAAATCACGGTGAGGTTTCAAATCAGGAAAAAGGATGCAAGATAATGCGCGGACAGTTCTTGAAGGTCATCTAATTTATTCCAACCCAAATGATTGAAGGCATATTTTGTCCATAAGTACATTTGAACTGACGGGACAAGGAATTATCATGAAGAAGCCCACCGGACGCTCTAACGATTCAGCTTTTTGACCGCTTCTAGAATGATAATTTTATTATCACTCACTGAAGGATCAAAATCAATGTTGACGTCAGAGGGACGGCCCGATTTTTGCCCATAACAGGATTGAATAAGCTCAGAAAGCTTAGGAAGAAACTTATTGCTTAGGTTTAGATTTATTGATTACGGTTGAGACGAACCTTAGTAGTTTCAACTTCATAGATATCAGTGTAGATTTGCAATCCAATGGTTTTAGACCTTACTGTAAACCTAAGAAAAAACTATTCTACATTAATGTGGTTCTCATTACACGGCTTGTACAGTTAGGAAATTAGTAACATAGGCAAGCGACCCTCTTGCTTGTCATCGGATGAGGCTACTTTTAATATTGCCACTTCGTCATAGAATGACGCACTTAAGAGTAGCGGATTCGCCGAAGAGATCCGATACGCTAAAAGTGAAAATAACCCAGGAAGATCTCGCCAGGAATATAAGTAACTTAAGTATTCTTAATTGAAGAACCCTGAAATTATTCTTGGAACAAAAACATCGCCCCGTTCGTTAACAATACTATATAAGAGGACTTGACAAACCTAACGGATATGATAACGAACCTAAATATAATTTCAAATACCAATTCACTGCTTTCTTAAGAGTAATTGGCTGATCAAAGAAGTTGTTTATACAGCTAAATCGATAATAAAGTCTACTTAAAAAGAAAAAAAAACAACTTACAACAGAGCCACAGAAAACTGCATCAAAACAAGATTTTACCAATAGAAAATTTCCTTTAAACATCCTTGAAACAGATCATTAACATGTTAATTAAATAATGTATGGTAATTGAAACAAACTGGTTCTGCTCTTTTTAAAATCCAACGGTCTATCGTTGAAAATACAAATCCATTCAAGCATGAATCCTACCGTTATACTATAAAATATCCGTTGTGCTTCAATGAAACATATTTACCCGGAAATCTGAGCTTTTGAACTGTTGTTGGCATTCTTCAAAGTTTCTGGTTTCGGAAAATTTACCAGCGAATAATTTGTCTCGGCATTAACATTAGCGCTGCCACTTTTCGCCATTTTATTTGCCTCACTCTTTTTAGTATAACTTCATATTTGTTAGTTATTTTTCCATATTTTGTAATCCTGAACTGTTTCATTCCAAGTATCGTATTTCATCTATATAATTTTTATAAGGGTTGCTTCATTTTATCCTTTCATCTTTTAAATATGAAATTTTATCGCCAGGTTATATATATATTACATACATGTGTAGCATATATTATTTTTTCTTAGATTTTATTACTCGCTTTCTAACGTTATCAGTCTTACATTGAATTGATTGGATTAAATGGAGTTCTATACATATCCCCACGCACACAGACATGGACACACACGCACACACACAAACATACACGCACACACAAAGATACGTACACATATAGGTATATGTACTTAAATATATATATATATATATATATATATATATATATATATATATTTATATATATATGCGCCCAATTTAATGTAATGGTAGCAATCCTGAACTGTTTCCCAACAAGAATCGAATTTATCTATATAATTTTTACCAGCGTTGTTTCATTTTATACTTTCATCTTTTTAATATGGATAGAGTACTCTTTTGTAGATCCTACCTATAACGGAACACTGAACTATATATATAGTGAGCGGTTTGGTAGACGATAACTGAAAGAAGCCTGTCCTGTATATGCGTGTGTGTGTATGTGTGTGTGTGTATGTCTGGTGTGTGTGTGTGTGTATGTGTGTGTGTGTGTGTGCGCGTATGTCTGTGTCTGTGTTTGTCCCCCTCATCACCACCATCGCTTGACAACCGATGATGGTGTGTTTACATAACCGTAAACTAGCGGTTCGGCAAAAGAGATCGATAGAATAAGTACTGGGCTTCCAAAGAAAAAAAACCTGGGGGCGATTTGTTCGACTAAAGGTGGTGCTCTAGCAAGTCTGCAGTAAGATTTATATATATATATATATATAAATTGTTATTAATCCAGTCAAGGGGAGGAATAGAAGAAAAGAGCTGAAAATGCCTACAATTGGAATTAAATTGTATTAGAAACTATAGGAATACATTTGAGCGGTTTCGTAATATATTTTCAAAAGTACATAGTGTAAGGTGTTGTGTCTATACTGGTCGTTCTTATAAGAATAGTTTGTTTATAAAGTAGGAATTTAGCTCAGAACGCTATCCGCTCACGTATTATGCTCACTTGGCAGCTGCGCGAGAAAGTCACACCAATGAAAATGCTAGTTTAACAGATTTTTCATCATTCTCAAAATTAATCGAAAGAAAGTCAGTGTGCTTCAACAAAAATATTGTAATATAATGGATATGAAGGAAATGTAATAAAGGTCTTATTTTTAAATAGGGCATATGTAAGGAGGCGGTTTGGTTGGTGGTCGTTTCAAACACTCATTTTATTTTTCACAACCTGGAGGTGACCAGTTCTGTTTTGGTTCATCACACCAATTTAGTAAAGATTTGTCACAGAATCAAATCTTGAAGATATTTTCGCATTATTTACAGGAATCCAGGCATAAAGGTTGGGTGAGTATGCCTGATTAGATATTTTCCAGTCGAGTCGATAGCAATATTAAATAACAATGGCAATGAAGTATGATTTACTTGGTTATGTGTAGTGACATTCAATATAAACTCAACGAGACAAATCTTAACGCCCTTTCGTTTCAATACTGAGTGTCTGTTGGGTTCCCTCCAAAATATCCAAGCGGATATTCTACACTAATTAAGTTATGACACAAGTGAGATAACGAGGTATGGAGTAAATAAAATAGATGACAGCGTGTACATTAATTTTGTTTCTCTTAAGAACAAGCCCAAGTACACATTCTACAACAATTAATGTGTGGGATTAGAAAGATAACGAGATGCGATGTATTTTTATAACAACAGCAAGTATAGACATAATCGGTGATACAACACTTTACACTGTACACCTTTGAAAATCTATTGTGAAACCAGTCAAGTGTATTCCTATAATATAATTAAATTCTAAATGATTCTAATTTATTCTGTGTGCATTTTCAAGTTCATTTCCTCTTATATAAATGTATGTGTATGTGTATGTGTGTGTGTGTGTGTGTGTGTGTGTATAAATGTAAGCATGTGTGTGTATGTACATATACTTTGTGCTTATATATGTGAATTTATGTATATATATATATATATGTGTGTGTGTGTGTGTATGTGTATATGTATATATATATATATATATATATATATGTATATATATATATATACATACATACAAATATACATATACTATACACTTACACATATATATATACATGATGCATAAATACATACATACATACATACATACATACACACATATATTCATACATTACGTATATTATATATCCATGAATATTTCGAAATCGAATTTCGTCAGCATTATTTCTCCCAGCTATTGTCCCTGGTTGAATGGCCATTGTTTGGCCTTTACCTTTTTCGTATATTAAATAACCTGTCTATGTAATTTCTTTACCTATCGTACACTTTCTTGTCACTTCCACCCTTCCTCTATGTTTGTGAGTGTCTGTATTAGATTCACGTTGTCAGTTTTCACTGATTTTTAACGTAGCTACCGTTTCCTCTAATTTGTTCTTATTGCCCGTCTTCGCTTCCCTCCTCATTCTTACTCTTCTTCACTTTCTAATTAGATTCAGCTTTCTCTCCCTTCTACATTCTTTTATGGCACAGTACCGCCTCCTGTACAGGAAGTTCATTGATTTATTTACTTATTTATCTGTTATATCTTATCTGTTACTTGTTTCACTTATTTGACTGAGGCCATTCTGGGTCAAAGTCATGAAGAGTTTTAGTCGAACAAATCGCCCCTGGCACTTATACTTTTAAAGCCTAGTATTCATTCTATAGGACTCTTTTGCCAGACCGCTAGGTTACGGGTACGTAAACACACTAATAATGGTTGTTAAGCGGTGGTGGTGAGTGCCAGCACAGGCACAAATACTCACATAAACAAATACACACACACACACACACACACACACACACACACACACACACACACACACACACACACACACACACACATATGAGTTGAATAAAGTTAAAACATAATCTGGTATTAACGATTTTTATTATGGTATTTAAAAACAATTAGCACTTTCATACATAATGTATCCATCAGATTTCAAACGTGTTTAACTGACAGTTTAGTTCTTAAGAACTTTAGTACCTCTTAGAACGCTCCAGCCAGCTGAATTTTTAGAATACCTTTTTGATCAATCCGCATGTTCTTAGACATCACGGTTTCCAGGCGTATGATATTCTGTAACTTGTTTATATTTATTAATATACATCATTGACTGTTTGTTATGTTATTGTTGTTATTCCATTCAGAACAGGTTTGAACATTTTAATAAACCGTTTTACTTTTCTCTTTCTTCCAACCTCACTTGTGTCATGTAGTTTGTGGAAAGGAAAAATTAGAAATATTTTCTGCCCACATGTCTCTAAATATTCATTTAAACTCGAAACAATACATACATATATATATATATATATATATATATATATATATATATATATATATATATATATATATATGTATGTATGTATATACACATACCAAAGTAAGCACATAAATGCGGGACAAGATGGAAAAAAATTATACTCGAATACCGGAGGTAGAGTAAAATGCTTAATTAAAAAGTAGCAAAAATAACACAAAGACTGTTACTGAAAGGTTCACGTTCCCGTTCGTCGGGAATATATATTTGAAGAGGACGGGTGTTTCTCTGTTTTTGCCTACCAAATCCGCTCAGAATGCTTTCGTCGGTCCAATACTATAGTAGAAGATGCTTGCTCAAGGTGTCAAGCAGTGGGACTGAGCCCGGACTCATGTGGCTGAGAAGCAAACTACTCATCACACAGCCATGCATCTAGTTTGTACTTGTTCAATGGGATTGTATTATGTTTTAATGCTAAATTTTAAAAGTTATAGCTTCTATATTTATATATCTTTTTTATGCCAGTATTAACGAGTGCAAACGATTTATACAATTTAATTTTTGATTCAATGTCATATCACGTCTAGTTTTCATATTCCTTTTCAGTGACAGTCAAACGATTTTCATCGAACAATTTAGCCATAGTTTAGGTAATAAGAATACCGAACCCAACTGCTTTTAAATACTTATTTGAGAAGTTATTAAATAATAATTACTACCATTTATAAATACTAATAAATACTTAAAGGCCATGTTAGTGTTTTCCATATTCACGATCGATTACGTGAAATTCAGATTAAAGTTTTGAAGTAAAATCACATTCGATCTAACATCATAAACATACATACATACATACATACATACATACATGCATACATACAGCCCCAAAACAACTGGGGTCTCTTGCCTCAGAGAAGACCTGGATGGAAAGCACTCAGCATACTAAAAAAGACCATGTTTTGGTATGTTGCTCGGAGGCTTGAAGAAGACAGTAGAATTGACTTGAAGCACAGCCTCTCTTAGACACAAGACCACTACATCACATCACACTTTGAAGGTTAGGCGTTTGCAATCCAAGAATAGAAGATTACCACAGAGTACATGGTGAACAAGAGAGACAGTGACGCTCTTGTAATCTCAAGGTGCCACCGCATGTGTAGGCTATGTCATGTTTCTGTGGAAAACATTACGCATGTAATTAGCAGCTGTCCTAAAATGTCGTCATGCTACTACCTCCTTATGCGGCACGATGTGTTGCTAAAACAATTTACAATGCCATCCGTGAAAGATACTGTCCTGAAATTAACTTAGAAAATCCCTCTGTTATGGAATGCATTCATAAACACCAACTCAAGGAATACAGGTGGAATGTTCCCATCAAGAATTCTGTCAAATGTAGGCATAACAGGCCGGATATTGTTGTTTGGGACAGAGAGGCAAATGTGTGTACCATCACAGAGGTTAACTACACTGCAGATATAAATATCTCTTTGGAAATCAAAGAAAAATAGGATATATATGGACAACTGCTTCGAAACTTCCTGCTTCTATACCCAGACTATGAATTCATATTCATACCAATAATAATTGGAAGCACTAGTTTTTGTTAGTAAATGCTTAAAAGAGAATCCGAATAAACAGGGATTTTCAGAAAGAGATATTGACTGGCTGATTCGTACATTACAAGTCCAATCTTTGTGTGAAACTGTATAAATATGCAAGACTTTTCTCAAATTTCAAATGTGAATTTATCTACGTAAGCTACATCCCAAAGATGGAGCCTTGTATCTTTGTTTGAAACCGGCTCCCTCCTCAGTGGAAGATCTATATTAATCATAAAATAGAAAAGACATACATACATTCATACATATACACAAACGGCGTGCATATACACAAATGGAAAACATATTCATACAAGAATGAGCGTATATGAGCAGAACACCATGCATGGATATGTTGGTAGAAAGCTTCGAGGCGATAGTAACATTGATCATCAAAGCAGTGTCATGGACCAAAAATCGGATTACTACTTCTCACTTTGAAGGGTATGCGTTTGCAACCAAACCACAGGAAATGCCAACCAAATACCTGATGCACAAAAGGTACGGAGATGCAGGTAAAGCAGTAAAATGTGACAACCTATGTAGACTTTCTGGACTTAACACCGAAGATATCACCCTCATCATAAGCAGTTGTCCGAAAATGTCATTACGGTTATATCTACCGATGAGATATGATGCTGGGACACGGTATAACGAGATCCGTGGAAAGGATAGCCCCAAGGACAGGACAAAAAATAAAACCCACAGTATGGTAGAAGCCATAGCCACTCATAATAAAAAGGAGTACTGGTGGAATGTCCCAGTGAAAACCTCCATAAGATATAAACACAATAAGCCTCATGTAATGATTTGAGATAGAGAAGAGAAACTGTATACAATTGTGGACATCAGCTGTCCGGCGGATGTTAACATAAAGGCGAAGGTCAGTGAAAATGAGAACACAAGGTCAGTGAAAATGAGAATACCTACGCTGAACTATTGAGAAATGTGCAGGTACGCAGATTACAAGTTCAGGTTTATACATGTAATTATTAAAGCACTGGGATATGTAACACACTGCATAAATACCAATCTTGAGAAATTAGGCTTCAGAAAATAAGAAAGGTGAAATCTGTACACATGCAAGTATATGCGTGAATAGATATTCATAAAACAAAACATACAAATTTGCACCATATATATATATACATACGTACAAAAATACCCTGTTGTTGATGATGGAATTCCAATGAAGGAGCCTTAGAACTAGGTTAGAAACCGGCTCATTCTCTATTGACAAGAAATCTTGATATAAAATCAAATAATGACATACATACATATGAAACAATGCATACAAATCTGCAGAAGCATTGACTCCAAATAATGCACATAAACAAAATATATGCAAAAATACCCTGTTGATGTTGCTAAAATTCCAATCAAAGAGCATTGCGTCTAGGTTAGAAGCCGTTCTTTTGCTGTTGGCAAAAATTCCTGAAATAAAAGTGAATAATGACAAACATACATGCATACATGCAAAGAATCAGAGACACAGACTCACATAAACACACACACACACACACACACACACACACACACACACACACAAGCAATATTTGGTAAGATTTAAGTGTTACAGTTTTTCTTTGGCAGGTCTGTGGTTTGAGACCTCGTGACCAATAGTGAACTAAAATACTCAGTACCACATTCAGCAGCAGCACCAGTAGCAGCAGCAGCAGCAGCAGTAGTAGTAGTAGTAGTAGTAGTAGTAGTAGTATGCATGTATGTATGTATGTATGTATGTATGTATGTATGTACGTAATGTATGTATGAAACAAAATTAAAACGAAAAAGAAATTTAAGCACCATTATTGCCGTTATTGAAATAAAAAACTTAAATGTGTCGCACTGAACGAAAAGAAATTCTTAATGGATGAATCATGTCTGAAATTATAATCCGTTTCATATGTGCCTTACATATAAGTGCGTGTATGTGCGTGTATATATGTGTGTGTGTGTGTGTGTATGCATGTATGTACGTATCTATATATGTATATATGTATATGTGTGTATTCACCTGTAGGTGTTATATTTTTAATGTATTTATACGTTGTATATATTTAAAGCTATCAAAAGGATACCATGTGATATCACTGGAAAGGTGGTTGTGAGTCACAGATGTAAAGGGATACTGTATATGTATATATATATATATATAT
>NC_068985.1:120331213-120333140 GCF_001194135.2 Octopus bimaculoides
TATATATATATGTATATATATATATACATATACATACACACATATATATGGTTCTATATGTGTGTATTTGCTTACGTTTGTGTGTATATTTTATCCTTCATTGGTTCTAGTCAATTGCTGTGACCATTCTGGGACACCACCATTTGTGTGATTGTTAGTTAATTTCAAACTCAATTTTTTGTTCTCTCTTGATTGTGTTTGCGTGATGTAGTGAACTCTAAAAACCGGACCTTCCTTATATTTCTTGCCGCGATGCGAGTTCATCAGGTGTCTCACATAGAAATTTACGTTAATGTTCTTTGAATGCATACACCTCCACTCCTCGTACCGTAATACCTCTTTGGTATAATTTTTTTCTTTCTTTGAAAGGTATCCTCTACCAGATAAATTTGAATTTTGACGTTTGAAAGAAATTCACTTTATAAAAAAAGAGCTCCATTTACCATTTTCAAAATAACAAATTACTGAATAAATTCTCTCAAAAACAATAATTTCATTTAATGTCTTTTAAATCTGCGCTTTCTAGAATACGATGATCTGACAGTATTGGATCTTTATTCTAGATTGAGAAGGAGTGACATTTGGTATTGTGCAGTGGTGTCTAATTCCGGTGTTGGTATATCCTTTTGTGCCTGTGTTTGTATATATGAGTGTGTGTGTGTGTGTGTGTTTGTGTGACTGTGTGTACATGTATATATATGTATATGTAAATATAAATAGATAGAATAAGTTGGAGATTACTGTTTACATCACTTCTGCATGCGTGGGGATATACTATTCCAAAAATGAATTATTTCTTTTTCTGTCAAAAGTCTATAAAATTCTTATAACCTCATATTATATATATATATATATATATATATATATATATATATATATACATATATATATATATATATATCGAGCAAGTAAAGTTTGAATTGTCTGCCCTCGTTGAGGTATGGTGCAGGTTGTTTCAGACGATTCCATTTAATCCTGTATGGCATACATTCTTTTTTTAAACCGTATATGTTGTCGACCAGCGACGCAATGTCCAGATTCTCCAAGATCTTAGTAGATGACTTGTGGTTATTTCGTCGCCTATTAGAGAGGGTCTTCCGTTGCCTAGGATCCTCAAAAATTCTTTTGACCTCGTGGGTCTTCTTAAATTCTAAAAGTGAAATGTTTAGTCACTACTCTTATGAGAGAAAATTCGTGCTAGAGACAATAGTTAGGCCGTCGCAGTAGCTCATATGTTGCACCATGGGGGGTGTCACGGCTTTGGAAGGTCTCGAGCTCCACTGTGAGTTCGACATTTCTGGTGAGAATAATCGGAAGCAGTAATGCTGGAAACAGGAAAGAAATATTCTCGAAAGAATCATAACGATGTTGTTTTCTCTCTTTCTTAATGATTTAAGAATCCAAACAACCGTATGTATCTGTGTATGCATGTATGTATGTATATACGTATACATACATACACAAACATACACACACGCACATACACACACACACACACAAACACACACATACATATATATATATATATATTTTTAATTTATGTATATATCAATATTACCTTGGTTGAAAACACTTCGATAATATAAATATGTAAATAGTTACCAGGGTAGCAAAAACCACACAAAAACTGGGATATCATACCCGGGTAAATAGATAGAAATTCCATGTTAAAGTGTTGAATTTTGAGTAGATATGAAGAATAATAATAAATGGAGCAGAACGCGTATAATCAATAAGTTCCTTTTATTCTTACATATGTTTCAAAATTTATGTGCACACTACTCCAAAGAAGTACCCCTCACTTCTTTGGAAGTGAATGCACATAAATTTTGAAACATATGTAGGAATTAAAGGAACTTATTGATTATACGCGTTTTGCTCCATTTAATATTCTTCTTCATATATATATGTATATATATATATATAT
>NC_068985.1:120333369-120335869 GCF_001194135.2 Octopus bimaculoides
TGTGTGTGTGTGTGTGTGTGTGTGTGTGTGTGAGAGAGAGAGAGAGAGAGAGAGAGAGAGAGAAACTGCGCAAGTGAAAACTAATTTATGAGTAAATTTATGCAGGCGTATATTAATTTCTTTGAGAAAAAGAATATCACTTGTTAATTTTGTCTTGTCTTTTGTCTCGTGTCAACTCAGCAGACTTATGATTTAAAGCAGATGTAAGAATCGCAACTTTAATTCTGACACGGTTCACCTCGTACGATACTATCTGATATTCTTCCATATTCAACATGAAGTTCTAATTAATGTTCGGATTTACTTGCATTTCTAGTAGTGTGATCAACATCGTAAGAAGACTAACATTTATTTTTGCTGTTAATGCACTTCATCGCCAAGTCGGCTCTGATCGAGCATGATCAGTGACTTTCCATTCTTCTCAAGACAATCTGCCCTCCAGAAACCGTTTATTTATGAGTGCATAACAGAAAAGCGCTAAAATCGGTAGCGTATAATTTGAGTGACATTTAGCTGCTGTGTCAGAGTTAATTCAACTGACCCCTTGAATTTATCTAACCCCGCACTGGTGGATTGTAAATTCAATTAAGATGTAGTTTGAACTCAGAATGCCAAATAAGTATTTTACGTACTCAGACATGTTGTGGAAGATATGGACATATTCTTGTTACCAATGTTGGTTGACTTTTATACTCTTGACATCCCAGCAAGAACAAGAGACTTTTTCGGACATGTTTAGGTTTTGTTCATACATCTTCAACTAAACATATGGTTGCACGATTCATATAATTCACTTTCCATTTTAGCTACCTTTTAACCGGATATGTAACATACACCCTGGCTAGATAACTTACTGAGAGAACTGCTAGAGATAGTAGCCAAAAATCCCTCACATCATTCACTTGTATTAAAATCAGAAAAGCTGCCGTGGAAGTATGAAAACAAACCATTTTTTTTTTTTGCATGAGGAAGCAAACTGTCAATAAAATTTACTAGATTTAAAATCTAATTGTCGACAGCTTGTACTTCGGGGGAACATATTACATGCTCCCGTACTTATGGAAGTTAAACTGCTTGATACAATGTTCATAATATATAGTCTACTTTTGCCTACCGGACAATAATGAGAAATTGTAAAATACATGATTAACAAGTGAATCATTCAGAACAATCGCAGTTTATTCCAACATGGAATCGATTTTCCCTATGTCTACAATTTAACTTTTCTCTCTTATATTCCCTTTGGCGTACTTATAACAAAATAAAATACTAGTCTTTAGAAATTATTTTAGGACACCGTTATTAGATGCATCTTTCTAAGATGATCAATCATTCTTGGTTTTAGAGGCTCGAATTCGAGCTGTAGGAGATGCAAATCTGGAACTATTTCTACAACTGAATACATGATTGTTTCTAAACTGAAATGTATCCTCAGAAACACATCCTCATCATTTTACTGTGAAATATTGCAATAAAATTTAGCATGTACTTCGACAACGGCAATGTAAATGTAATCAAAATCAACGTACAGATGTTCATTATCGTATTCTTTTGAAAGTTATTTTACGGAATCACTGTTGCCATGGTTGTCATGTTCTTAGTTCTTTCGCTACGGTTAAGCCACGATTGAGTAAACATATGATCAAAGGTAACTATATTGCAAATGTTTATTCATGCAGGAAAATTATAGAACTCCATTATCCAATGAGATCAACCCTGACTAAAAGAATGGGGCATTGCTTGTTCCTACAGAGTTAATTAAGGTTACATCACCAACGTTTCTCTACTGTGTATATAAGAGGGAAATATGATTCGAGGGAAAATAGGAACATTCATTTTTCAGATCCAATAGCTTCGGAGACGATGACTTGTTACTGCAAGGGGAGATTCGGCACGCGAGACGCTACACAGCTTGGCAGCCCATGTATTAGAATATCACGGAGGTTTTTCTAAGAGCTACTCATTTTTGCTTGCTGAGTGAACTTCAGCAATGTGAAAGAAATTGTCTTCCGCCAGGACACAATACGCCGGCTGAATCGAAATCACAAACTTACGCTCGTGAGCCGTATACTTTAATCACTAGGCCACATACCTTCAGGAAAATGTATATGTGTTTGTGGGTGTGTGGTGTGTGTGTATGTGTGTGTGTATATATGCGTGTTTGGTATGTGTGTGTGTGTCTGTGTGTGTGTGTGTGTGTGTGTGTGTGTGTGTGTGTGTGTGTCTTGCGTAGGAGCGTGTATGTATTGGAAACTGAAATTTCTTGAATCGTAACTCAAACATTTTCACACTCCCGAATGTTCAATTGACTGTTTGAACAAAAGCAGTATGAACCTTGGAGTTAAGATTGCAGAATCATCAACCAAAACTAAACTGTATGTACTGTACGACATATGTACGTTTACTCTGTTTATGAACACAGTATTATACCTATCCAAGTGGACGTACCGGTGTTTCGTATGTGCGTTTGCACGTATGTTCGTTTGTGTGTGTGTGTGTG
>NC_068985.1:120340869-120344282 GCF_001194135.2 Octopus bimaculoides
AGCTGCGTCACTCACACGTATACCTACAGATAAAGTTTCGGAAGAATTGAGACATCCATTAACGAATGATACTCATCGTGGCCTCTTCAAATACACCCGGATAACTTTGGTAGTGATGACAGGATCAGCAATTTTTCAGAAAATCACCACAAGGCCTGAAATTTTGGGCGAGCGTACTAGTCGAGTACATCGACCCCGGTACTCAACATGTACATATTATGTCGACACCGAAAGGATGACAGGCAAAGTCGGCCTCGGAAGAATCTGAACAGATATAGTAAAGGCAGACGAAATGCCGCTAAGTATTTTACCAGGCGTGCTAACAATTCTGCCAGCTCATCACATTAAATAATAATAATAATAATAATAATAATAATAATAATAATAATAATAATAATAATAATAATAATAACAATAATAATAATAATAATAACAATAATAATAATAATAAGACTATTATCTTATAAACACCTTTTACTGTAATCTTAACATCAGACTATCTTTTTATAATCAGATTACTTTTAGAAGAACCTTCTAATTTGCAAAAACAGAGCCTGAAATAGAGAGGCTGGCTGAAAGTTCGCAAAAGCAGAACCTGAAGTAAAGAGGCCGTTTTTGATTCGTAAAAACAGAGCCTGAAACGGAGAAGCTGGTTGTGACTGTGCAAATGTGCAGCAAGGACATATGGAAGTGTGCGGTGTTTACTTTGAAGCAGGGGGTAAGAGGAAATTTAAGAGGCATAGAATTGCCAAGCAGAGAGAGATTGGAAGACCCGGATGATAATGGGTACAAGTACTTTAGGATCCTGGAGCTGGACAATATCTTGCACAGAGAAATGAAAGACAAGGTCACCACTGCATATTTCAAGCGCCTCAAACTTCTCTTCAAATCAAAGCTCACCTCAAGGAAACTTGTGACAGCCATCAACATATGGAATGTTACTGTAGTCCGCTATAGTGCACCCATCTTGAGATGGACACAAGCAGAGATTCACCCATCGCACTACCTGAATCGCATTACCTGAAAAACAATGACAATGCATGGTGCCCTCCACCCTAAGGCAAATGTACACACGTTCTACATGAAGAAAGGTAAGGGTGGACGTAGGATGATTAACGTACGGAAGTGCATCAACAGTGGAAGAAGAAACATAGCAGAATATTTGGTGAACAGCAAACAAGACGTGCTACAGTATGCTGCTAATGGAGAAGGATTTAACAAAAATGGACTTGAGAGTGCTCATGAATTCCGAACAAGAACGGCCAACGAGAGAGAAGAAATCCTACTCTGTATGGAATTACATGGTAAGTTCCACCGTGTAACCAACAAATTAAAAGACCAAGAAGCATCATGGAAGTGGCTCAACAAGGGTGACCTAAAAAAGAATACTTAAAGCGTAATCATCGTGGCCCAAGACCAGTCACTGAATACCAACTCAATGAAAAAGAATATATAGCACACAAGTGCATCGGACCTCGGTAGAATGTGCGGAAAGAGGGTCGAAATTGTGACTCACAGCGTTAGTGCTTGTGAAAGTGTGGCGCAGAAAGAGTACAAGCGTAGGCATGACAAAGTAGCCCAAAACCTCCACTGGCTACTATGCAAGTATGGATATGAGGTTACGGGTACTCGGAACCAGTATACACTGGAAAAAGCTAATGGACGAAAGGGAACGGAAAAAAATCCTCTGGGACTTTGATTTCCAGACAAAGTGTTAGAGCACCGAAAGCCGGATATAGTAACCTTTAAGAGGGATAAACAGAGTGCCCAATAATCGACGTAGCAGTGCCAGATCAACACATCATCATGAAAGAAAGAGAAAAAGTTGATAAATATGGAGAACTGAGAATTGAGACCGTCAAGATGTGGCAGCTACGGGAGTCGAACATAAAGGTTATCCCTATTGTTATCGGAGCATAACAAAAATAATAATAATAATAATAATAATAATTATAATAATAATAATAATAATAATAGTAATAATAATAAAATGCCCTGATGCATATCAGACAGTGCTGTCATGGCTTCTGATCTTAATTGATTGGAAGTGTTATCATGTACATTGTTTTGTCTAGGTATAAAAGATAGGCTACAGCAAATATTCAGCTCAATACCACAGATTTGTTTGTCAGTTGTTTTACCCTAATTAGTTGAACATGAGCATTAGTGGCTGACGCTATGTGTATCTCTGGTCACGAGCAGAAGTAGTGGGGGAGCATCATAGCCATGTGTTGTGATGAATTTTTGGGGGTTTGGATAGTTCACCTTCGGAAACATAGGTGTTTCGTTCAATATCCCTAAGCAACCGGTATTCAGGGACCTTTTGAGCGGGATGCGCTACTCGACCTGAAGAAAATTCTAGCTGGACCCCACCCGCAAGGTCATGCGCTGTTTGTCTTGATATGAGATCACTATGTCGCGATAGTGATGCATGTGCCTGGTGTACCCTTATCAGACGAGGAGTCATGATTGATATATTGGGCTTCGCATATTTCTACCCCAGTGTTATTTTGATGGGATGCACTGCTCTCTCACTCAATGGTAGTAGTAGTAGTAGTAGTAGTAGTAGTAGTAGTAGTAGTAGTAGTAGTAGTAGTTGTAGTAGTAGTAGTAGTAGTTGTAGTAGTAGCAGTAGTAGTAGTAGTAGTAGTAGTAGTAGTAGCAGCAGCAGCAGCAGTAGTAGTAGTAGTAGTAGTAGTAGCAGCAGTAGTAGTAGTAGTGGTAGTAGCAGCAGTAGTAGTAGTAGTAGCAGTAGTAGTAGTAGTTGTAGTAGTAGTAGTAGTAGTAGTAGTAGTAGTAGTAGTAGTACTAGTTGTAGTAGTTGTAGTAGTAGTAGTAGTAGTAGTAGTAGTAGTAGTAGTAGTAGCAGCAGTCGTAGTAGTAGTAGTAGTAGTAGTAGTAGTGGCAGCAGCAGTAGCAGCAGCAGCAGCAGCAGTAGCAGTAGAAGTAGTAGTAGTAGTAGTAGTAGTAGTAGTAGTAGTAGTAGTAGTAGTAGAAAACCACACTTGAACTAATGTATCTCTGCCCTGACAAAAATGCATCGCTTGATCGCTCACCTTCTTTGAGAATCCGGTGAAAGAAAAAACTGAAATATGAGTAATGAGGTTCCTTCCCCACCTTAAGACTCCGAATATGGACACAGAAACAGTTGTTCAGTGGTTGAATAGATTGTTCTCTTTGTCATATCTGGAAATCGATGAATTACCTAACTTAAATATCCACATGCTTTAAATGGTTTAATTTCGGTTTAGGCTTCATTAATAATCTTCCCTTGTCTTAGTTGATATTTTGTTATAAAGAAGAATATCTCGTGACTTATGTCGATAGAGTTTTACTTTTGGACAGTGATATTGTATAGGAACAGAATGGAAGAGAAAGAGAGAGAGAGAGAGAGAGAGAGAGAGAGAGAGAGA
>NC_068985.1:120344341-120349341 GCF_001194135.2 Octopus bimaculoides
AGAGAGAGAGAGAGAGAGAGAGAGAGAGAGAGAGAGAGATAGAGAGGGGGGAGGGGGAGAAAATGCACATTACAAACTGCGATGCAGTGATTCTTTTAGAAAGTGATAGCACAAGAAACATAATTGGTTTTTGGTACGTCTGCATGCGTAAAAGCAATTATGAGACTGAGAAAAAGAAATAAAACAAAAAGAATAAAACAGGGAAATAAAAAGGTAAGGAAATACCGAAGTCCATACTAGTGTTTGCTTTTTATGTTTCCCTTTGTATTCTGCTACTCGGATTGCATGCATCATTCTATACATATACATACATACATACATACATACATACATACATACATACATACATACATACATACTTACTTACACATACATACGTGTGTACATACATATATACATATACATAAACATACATGCATACATACTTACAGACAAAAATGCATACACATACACATACATACATACGCACACATATACACACGTACATACATACAAACATATATAAACATACATACACATACATACATATACATACGCATATACATACACATACACACACATAGATACAGACACACACATACATCCATACGTACATACACACAAACATATACACCCAATACATACACACACATACATACACATACATACATACACACATACATACACACATACATACACACATACATACATACATACATATACATATATCTTTTAAACATGTCTCGTATTATATATACCTGGGAACGTACGCATTGAAAGATTTGTCAAGCAAAGTTATCTTCTTTTATCATCAATGTATTTAAATCGACTGAAGCCACTCGCCGTATGCATATTTTCCTTGAAAACTAAATTATCATGGAGAAGATGCAATGTGATCTTTTTACTTTATTTCATTTTTTTTTTTCGTTATGATTTAATTTCGTTCTATTTTCCAGCTTTCCAGCATTGAAAGAATAATTCGCATCTTTTTTCTCCCAAAAGCACCATATTGATTTAGTTTTAGCTCTTTTAAGCTTGAAAACATCAACCGTCAGATTTTTATTCCTTGTTTAATACTTTATTATTTTGTTGTTGTTTACTTCATATCGCCGTTATTGTTATTGTTAGTAAGGTTATTGTTGTTATAGTTGCTGTAATAGGCGGTAGTGTTTGTCATGGATGTGGTGATGTGGTGAGAAAAGGAGCAACATAAACGAACGTACTGAAGAATAGAATTGAAGTTTAGCTTCTGTAATCTCAAGCTCTTTACGTATTAGTCAAGCACGCTTTGAAATTTCGTCTTATGATATTATATTACTTTCAACTAGCAAAATTGCTGAAACTACTTTTAGCCAAAAGCAATAATGCCGCCTTTAAGATAAAAGGATCTTAGAGGAATTCAGCCGCAAGCAATGGGCCATACCGAATTCAATATGAAGGAATTGTATTGACAAGCTGTCACATGGACAAATACTTTATAAAAGTGAAAGTGTCCAAACGGATATAAGTTTCCTCTTTAACTGTTCATGTCAGAGTTCAATGATGCTGAAATTTAGGAGTGGATACAGAGATGATTTCAAAGAAACAAAGTACATCAATACCATAAAGAAACAGAAAGAAAACGAAAATGAAAAGAAGCATATGGATTTGGGGCATATAGAATTATTTCTCTGTTCATTCAAGGGGAAGCTTGAAATGAAATAGATAAAATGAAGATTCTCCAGGAAATAAACAGGCAGTTTCATTGACGGACCAAACACAAGAACGCACATATACACATTCTAGGACATGCAATTTTGTATGGATTCTCTCTCTCTCTTTCTCTTTTTCTCTATTTACATATATACATATACATGCATAATACATACATACATACATATATATATATATATATATGTATAAAGATAAATATATATATATATATATATATATATATATATATATATATATATATATATATATATATATATATATATATATATATATATATATATATATATACATATATAATCCATATCTGAACACATATCTTTTTATCTATCCATCTATCCATATATTTATCTATCAACAAATGTGTGCTATAAACGTATGTATGTATCACTGAATAGTTTGTGTCTGTGTGCGCGTGTGTATATATAATGAAAGGGATTTTGCCTGGTCAACTGATTGGCGTTTCGTATACTATCTTCGACAATGAACAAAGAGCTGTGCTTGTGTATACAACACTGAATATTCAGTGGCTCCGAGGGAAGCATCCAACGGTTAAAGTGGCATGCCAAGGGAAGTAAACAACAAATGGAGTCTGAAAATGTCTACTGAAGCCTCAGGGTCCCAGACACACAACCTGCATAAAACGCTGCTTCAGACACATGCGTTATCTAGTTGTGTAACAATCAACATTAAGAACATACTATTCAATCATGTGTGCATGCGTCACTGTGGGACCGGGGGATCAAAGCCGAGGCACAAAAATCGATACTGGTCACTGGAAATATCGCGACTGAATGCCGTCACATTAATACTGAACTGAAGGAATGTCAGAATGTCTACAATATTGATGTGGCTTCACGTTTATGCTACGTTGGCAGTGACTTTTGTTTTAATCACGTTAGGTTCTGCTGGACTGTGGAAAATATATTCGAAGAGAGTATAACAAGTAGCCGGTAAGCCGGTGATAATAGATATACTGAATTAACGGTGTCTGAAGGCGCTGCTGGACGGCATGGGTTGGCTTCTACAGATGCTGAGCCGCAAGCCCACTGGCTTTTCCCGGTTGATTTTTGCTCCCGATACCGCTTCGTAGTCTTGCAGTGTCCTGCCGACCAGCTCGATGTGCTCGTGGCTAGACACTATGACGGTGAGGTCGCCCGCGTATACGGACACGCTCGTCACGCACCCCAGTTCTAGCGGGATGCTCCTCAGCGTCGCCAGCTTCCGCAGTAGTGACTCTAGAGTCAATACGTACAGAAGCGACGGGAGGGGCATCCCTGACGTACAGAATGTGCAATGTCGAAAGGTCTCGATAGATGCCCATTCACGCGAATTACCGAAAGGATGCCTCTGTACAAGGCAGTTATCCAGCCGCAGAAGACGGACAGCATCCAAGTACCGATGGTCTACCCTATCGAAAGCTTTGGATTGATCCAAATTGATCAGGGTCCCACCCATGCCAGGTGCCTTAACTACCCTGTCTATGATGTAGTGCATCAGATATACGTTGTCATGGATGCTCCGTCCCGGCACGGAGCACGTTTGTGCCTTGTCGACCAGTTTGTCGATGACAAGCACCAACCTCTTGGCTAAACCCTTGACCAAAATTTAGATAGATAGATAGATAGATAGATAGATAGATAGATAGATAGATAGATAGATACAGAGAGAGAGAGAGAGAGAGAGAGGGAGAGGGAGAGGGAGGGAAGGGTAAAGAAATGGCTCTTGTATAGCCTTCGGGAAGTAAATGGAACAGCCTAAAACATGAAAGCGTCGGCGATTCATGCATGATGTCACCAAGGTGATAGCGTACAGAGTTTCCGGTAGAGAAAGAATACTGTATTCATGTAGCACACTCAAGTATGTATTGTCTGCGTGACATTGGATATAAAAAGGAGTGAAGAGTAGCGAATCGCGAACAGGCGAGTTAAGCAGAGACTGCTCTACTTTGGAAATAGATGATGCATGTGAGGTAAAGACCAAATCTGACAAAGAACAAATTCCCATCAAATATTGAAAAAAAGAATATTAGCTGCCGGTTAAGAATAAGTTCAGATACATCCGGATTCAATGAGGTGTCTGTATGACTAACAGATGAAACAAGTATGTTTTGACATGAACCAAAACACCTGGAAATTTCGTGGCAGTACACGGCAACGCGGAAGTGCCAATACTGTTAACTCTTAGTCTCATCTATCATACATACTTGAGTGTGCTATCATACATATGTGCGTGAGTGTTCGTGTTTTTTGTGTCTATGCGCACGTAGTTTCGAGTATCTTTGTACTTTATTATCTCTCGTTAAAGTGGCGATCAGGCAGAATGATTCGCACGCCAGACAGAAAGTTTAGCGCCATTTTGTCCGTCTTTACGTTCTGACTTCACATTCTTCCAAGGCTAACTTTTTCATCGTTTCGGGATCCATGAAATAAGTACCATTCGGACACTGGGGTCGATATAATTCACTGGAGCCCATCCCCAAAATTTCAAGCCGTGCTTGTACCTATATTGAAAAGAATTATCAAGACGCTGGCTAGGTGAAATCGTTAGCATGACGGAAAAAAGATTCACTGACGCTTCATCCGTCTTAATGTAATGAGTTCAAATTCCTCTTTCGGGGGTTCAGCCTTTCCTTCAAAATTTCAGGCCTTTTGCCTATAGTAGAAACGATTATCTTGCATGATGATATTTTGTGTATGCGTGTAGTTGTATGCGTGTGTGAGGTGTGGTGTGATGTGGTGTGGTGTGGTGTAGTGTAGTGTAGTGGGTGTGTATGTGTATGTGTGTGTGTGTGTGTGTGTGTGTGTGTGTGATTCGGAGTTTTCGTCTTTTATGGGCATCAAAATCTTTTTCTTCCAGTTTCTTCAACTTGAAAATATTGCACTTCTCTCGTAATTTTAGCATTTCAAGATGTCTTTAGTTAAATGATGAAGTTTAAAAATGTCTACGTATGTTATCCTGTTTTTACCTTTTGAGGGATTTAAAGAACGATAATCTATTTCCTCTTAATTTCAACGCTTGAATGTTAGTCTTTAACTCTTTGCGCTTCATATCAATATGTACAATTCATTATATTTGTGTATATGTAATTCTAAAATTAAAGTCAGTGCAATATGTGAATACGATGCATTGTATCATTGTGTCAACCAACATTTTAGCCCTGACCTTTTATCTCACATTCACATTTGTCAACAGGCGAATTAATTTTCCACAACATTTATGCTACATTTTCATTTATGCATTTATATGGATGGATGGATGGATGGATGGATGGATGGATTGGCTGCCTGAAATCTGAAAGGTTACTACAA